>NC_091163.1:45857077-46157077 GCF_040958095.1 Procambarus clarkii
TGTAGTGTACACTGAGTGTGACCACAGTGTAGTGTACACTGAGTGCTGACCACAGTGTAGTGTACACTGAGTGCTGACCACAGTGTAGTGTACACTGAGTGCTGACCACAGTGTAGTGTACACTGAGTGCTGACCACAGTGTAGTGTACACTGAGTGCTGACCACAGTGTAGTGTACACTGAGTGCTGACCACAGTGTAGTGAACACTGAGTGCTGACCACAGTGTAGTGTACACAGAGTGCTGACCACAGTGTAGTGTACACTGAGTGCTGACCACAGTGTAGTGTACACTGAGTGCTGACCACAGCGTAGTGTACACCGAGTGCTGACCACAGCGTAGTGTACACTGAGTGCTGACCACAGCGTAGTGTACACCGAGTGCTGACCACAGTGTAGTGTACACTGAGTGCTGACCACAGTGTAGAGAAACACCAAGATGACAGTTGACTTTATTAATAAAAATGTCTCATGCGTTAAAACAAAAAGTTTCCTATATATATAAAGTTTACTCTCATCTTGATGTGTCTCCATATCATCCTATATATATAAAGTTTACTCTCATCTTGATGTGTCTCCATATCATCCTATATATATAAAGTTTACTCTCATCTTGATGTGTCTCCATATCATCCTATATATATAAAGTTTACTCTCATCTTGATGTGTCTCCATATCATCCTATATATATAAAGTTTACTCTCATCTTGATGTGTCTCCATATCATCCTATATATATAAAGTTTACTCTCATCTTGATGTGTCTCCATATCATCCTATATATATAAAGTTTACTCTCATCTTGATGTGTCTCCATATCATCCTATATATATAAAGTTTACTCTCATCTTGATGTGTCTCCATATCAAAAGTGTTTATATAGAGGCAATACTACACTCAGTTGGGTGAGAACAATGTGACCTTCAGCAGCATACCTTCACTGAGGTGTGGACAGTGTTGACATCTGGGAAGAGTTCCTGGCACTTCTGGAGCCAATCTTCTACCTTCATGCTGCACTCATCAGCTGTGTCTATGGTTGTGCCAACTTCCTGTGCTGTGTTGACTGTGTCGAGGCTCCCCAACATGGCCTGCAGCTGAGTCTTCCCTTCCTCTCCTTGTGTTGTCATATCCACCACACTGGTATCCTCCAGTTCCAAGAGCTTCATTGCTGACTTGTTCTGCTCTACCAGAGCATAGAGTCTGTCCTGGAGCTGGAGGTGTTGAGTCTTCCAGTCCCCCAGCTGCCCCTGGTACTCCCCCAGCTGGGACAGTACCTCTTCACAGCTGGTAATGAGGCTGCTGATGCTGTTCTTCTGCTCCTCCACCATGGAACGTAACTTCTTACTGATGCCTCTGGTCGGAGCTTTATTGGGTTTTGTGGGTACCGTTTTCACTGGGACAACCTCCATACCTTTTAGTTTTCTGATAAAGGCCTCCATACCATAACTGATTGGGAACTGAGTAGCAGCTGTGGCAGTGTGCTGGGCACGGCAGCTGGGGCAGTTCAGCTGACCATTCTTGATAGCATTGTCAATACACTTGGAGCAGAATGTGTGGCCACAAGGCAGAGTGCGAGGCCGTAGCAGTGTGTCATCATAATTGTTAAAACACACTGAACATTCCTCTGGGTTGTTTATCCTGTGGATAAAGAACATTTGATTAAGTTAATGTATTTACAACGAAAAAAATTATTTTCTGTGTGAGTCCCTCCGGTTCTCTGGAGCTATCGGATTGATATGCGCATATTAGTCGGGTCATCAGTCATCTGGAGTTCAGCCTACCGAGGACCACAAGCCAGAACCTGGCCGCCTCAAAAAGGCAAAGGGAGCAATGGCCTATGGAAACCCCATGTATTTGGGGACATTCCATATCTGCCATCAACTGGGGTTAGCACCCAGAAAGGTAGACATAACAAAACAGACCCCACATGGTAAGAAAAATTGCAACCAAAGACCGAATAGAGAGGCAGATTCCACCCCCCCCCCCCATCTAAAGAAACAAACAAACATCATACACACTGCCACACCACTTGTCCATGCAGCCCTCCCTCCCTGGGAGGGTGAAGGGGGAGCCCTGGACCTCCTGTGCCGGTTACTCACACCCCAATTCAGAGGCCGAGAATCAAAAACAAAATGGAAACCGCCGACAGGAGGGAGTGAGGGTGCCGGGGAGCCTCTGGGACTCACCCAGAAAATGGCGTTTTCATTACATTCAACGCTGGTTTTCTGTGTAGAGTTCCTCTGGCTCCCTGGAGCTACCAAAACGCTGAAGCCAGACCCGACCAGTGAATAAATCGACACGGGGAAGGTCAGACTCCTGCACAACTGCTCGAGCAACCACCACATGACCCGGGAACCCCCCCCCCCCCCAAACAGCAGAAGGCAGGACTGCAGCAGCACCAATGCCTCTGGAGGGAGACACAAGGAAGTGTTCCGAGAGTCCCTCACGAGGCCCAGCTGGGTCCGAACCTTTGGATAGAACCAGATGAGACTTCCTCCAGCTCACCAGGAACCAGAATCCGATGAACTGGGAAAGAATTATCCCCCTGGTCAGCAGACAAGCAGACCAGCTGGGAGCCCACACCAACCAGTTGTCGAGATAGGCCTACACCTGAACCACTAGCAGATGCAGAAGGGCCACCACGAACCGGGAAGACACGTGAATATGCGAGGCACCAGATTCAACCCAAAAGGAAGGCAACGAAAGCGGTAAGCCTGCCCCTCCACCACAAAACCTAACCAGTCCCTGAACTCCAGATGAATAGGGAGGTGCCAATACACATCCCGGAGATCCAGAATCACCAACCAACAACCCGGCTCTAACAGAAGCCAAACCAGGGACAGAGTAGTTATCCGAAACGAGGGGCAAGGAATCCAGAGGTTCAGCAGGACAAGTCCAGAATGAACCACATATCCGCACAGTCCCACTTCGGTACTGGAAACAGGCGGGAAACCCACCTGAGGGACAAGGTCTTTTCGACCACTCCCAAGCTCACCCACTCCAAGATGACCTGACAGAGTGAATGGGAAGTCAGCCCCGAATCCCCCGGTAGAAAGAGGAGCCACTCAATGCCACCACAGGCCGGATGACAACCCAAAAAAACACAAATCATGTGATCAGGCATGAGCAAACAGCACATGTCTCTGCCCCCCCTCCCCCCACCAGCATCCTGGTAACGGGGCAATATCTTGAGGTTATCTTGAGATTATTCGAGGCTTAGTGTCCCGGCTCCGTGGGGGCAACCCACGAAAGAGCCAACATCCCGTACGAGAAGGTGGTGCCAGTTCAAAAACTAACAACAAGGCCTACCTCGACCTGCAGAGACCCGAACCCTGGCACGATCCAGCCGGGAGCACGAGAACGTCGACCCGGATCACCAACAAAGCAGAAAGAGGATGGCAGCAGCAGAAGCTGCCAGGAACTGAGGAACAACCTAGACTGCAAACAAAACAGACAAAAAGAGTGGAGAAAACCCCAGAGCTGGGGCCCAGGCCAAAGCAAGACAGCCGTCTGCAAGCCAGGAAGACCCAGGGACCGCCCCTCAATAGAGGTCGGGGCCAGATTAGAGGCCAAGACTGGGCCACACCGGAGGAAACCACCAAGGGCCACCCAAACCTGTACAAGAGAAATTTGAGAGGAAAATCTCCGGGAGACAAAACCGAAGAACCCAAAGGAAACTGGAAATGAACCTGAACCCAAAATGGAGCCCGAAGCACCACAACTTTTGGCGGAAAACGTACCCTGGAAAAGAAACAACAGGCGGCCATAAAACATACTATTACTCATATACAAATAATCAAACACACATTTACATATACACACGGCTCCGGGAGAAGTAAAGTGATACCTCGGCTCACAAATGCCCCTCTTTACGAATTTTCAGGTTACGAGCCCAATTTCTTCGTAAAATCCAAATTGCGTTACGAACTTTGCCTAGGGTAAAGTAGTTTGTTAATACACGTATGACTGACCTAGCGTGTGGTGGCACGGCGACCACGCCTCAGTTTAACAGTGCCTCCCGCCTAGTGACAATCGCGCCTGAATTCTTTGTAAAGAATTTCAGTGTTTGGGATTTTTGGGTATTTGAACATAAAGGTAATTATTATATATCTTGCCATGGTCCCAAGAAAGTCAGTGGTAAGGTTCAATCTAAGAAATAGTTATGAGTAGAGGCAGTAGAGGATGTCCCTTCCTCATTAACCCTTAAACTGCCCAATACTGCTTATGAACTTTTGAGTAACTGACGCAAAAGTGTGCATCACTGCATATGTAGTTTTGGAGTACTATGCAAGATTTAAACGGCTCGCGGATACACAGGGTTCACATCACCTTCCTCAGGGCTCTTGTAAACAGATGCCATTTTAAATAAAAATCGTGGGCAACATTACCAGGAGTGAGGGGCCTCAGTACTGAGTGAACCACCAAGGCTGGTGCACGCAACATGAGCTCACAGCACTGCTGTTCAGCTTGTGACCACAGCATCGCCTAAAAATGTCAAAATATATATGTACATGCTATTATTTAGCGATGATAGTATTACAGAAGACCCCTGACTGTGATATAAATGACCAGGATTCTGATAATAGCAGGATTGTTGTGATAATTTGCACTGTGCTGTGGGAGGAGTAATGTTGAGGGTGGGAGGGCTGTAGAGTCTTCTGCCGAATGTGCGGCCACCTGTTGCTGTCTGCACTTACTATACCAGCTTAGTGGTTTGCTATGGTGAACAAAATGTGTAGATACTTATATATATAACGTCTGTATATAGTGAATACAAACAAAAACAATATAGTGGGAGGAGGATGTTGGCGAAGGAGGGAGTGGTAGTGAGTGGCTGGCTGGTGTGTGCCGGTCACTCCTTGTTGCTTTTTGACTCACAATACCAACTTAGTGGTTCGTTATGATGAACAAAACATGCAGATACTTATATATAAACTGTGTATATAGTGTAATAACAGCAAAACTATTTGTTAATTGTTTTATGAACATAATAATTGAATCACTAATATGCACAACATAATTTTGAGTACAGCAATGATTCACACATTTTATTATATAAATATATCATATTACACACTATTGAATAATATTACTGCAAAAAAATTAGAAGAAATCAATCAGACATTGAAATAATTAGGTAATAATATCTTTGTGGCAACTCACGCCTGACAGCTGGGGCGGAGCAGACCTTCTTTGGCGCCTGTTCTGTCAACGCTTCTTTTTGCCAGACTTCCCCCACCATATTACAGCCAAAATATGCCAGTTAGGATTTATTTTTTTATTTTTCCTGTGATCAGGGAACACAAATGAACACTTATAAGACGAAATATTTTTTATTTTTTTATTTTTTTATTTTGTTGCGCCTGTGGGTGTTGAAGGCCTAATAGTCCCGAGCAGCTTAGGGGTTAAGAAAATGTGTGAATTATGGGAAGAACTCCAAAGTTTTCTTTAAAAAACTCACCCCAGATAAAGCTGTAGCAGGCCATTGCATTGACCTTTTAAATGGTTATATGATATCTCACTACAGACAAGTGTTAAAATATAGGGAAAAACAAGTGTGTTTAGACAGATTCTCAGTAAGACAAGCAAGCAGTGAGCCACAACCAGGTCCTAGTAGTGCTCCTGCAAAACATAGGAGAGGGATTACCCCATAGAAGTCATCACCGCCTGATGTTATAATGGAAGGGGACTCCCCTTCCAACCACTAACACCTCTCCTCCTCTCTCCCCTCCTCACCGTCTTCCATACACCAACAAGAGTCATCAATAAATTTAAGCAATAACCTGTACATACTTTAGTACTAAAGATTAGGGTGAATTAGGTATAAAATTTACTTTGAAGTTAATATTTATGGGAGTGTGGAATGGATTACAGTAATTCAATTTACATTATTTCTTATGGGAAAATTCGCTTCGGTTTAAAAATTTTGGGGTTATGAACCATCTTTGGGAACGGATTAAATACGTAGGCTCAGGTACCACAGTACCTCCAGATGGAGGCAAAAACTCCTCCAAAACTTGAGCCACACACAGTCACATGTAAACTAGACACAGCGCCGCCTTGCTGGCCAGCCGGGGAAGCGCACAGAAATCAAAAACAATTTCGTGGCCTAAACACCCATAATCTGGTTAAAATTACTGTAGTACAGAAAACTAACAAGTAAACAGAACTCCCCAATTGAAAAACGAGCATGACATCACACTTTCCGCGCTGCTTGTCTGCGCAGCTTCCCCCTCCCTTAGAGGGGGAAGGGGGAGCCCCTCGACCCATCGCACCAGCTATCCACTTGTCAGTTCAAGAGTGGATGTCAAAACACCCGAAAAAAATAGCCAACTGGGGAAAGGGAGGGCTACCAAGAAGCTTCCAGGTCTCACCCAGAAAATGGCGAGGAGTTCTGGGGGGAGCCCCTTCGGCTCCCAAGAGCTATCTACCCAAAGCCAAGGACAAAAGAGAGACAAACCTGGGAGGCAGAAACCATGTGCCTAAAACCCGAAAGCAAGACAACAGGCAACACCGAAAGGACCCCGCAGACAACCCGGGAGACCAAAACCCCTGAACAGGGGACAAGGGAACCCCGGGCAACTTAAAGCATGTCCAGGGCCACAGAGGCCACGACATGCAGGCAATTGCTGAGAGCCACAACCAGACACAAGAAGATGCACCCCCCAGCCAAAAATACCAAGCAACAACAACCCCATGGACCTCCTCCAGAAAAACAGCCAACCCAACCTCACCAGAAAAAGAAGAACGGCTGCAACAAACAAACCTAACACCAGAACCAAAGGAGTAGAAACCTCTGAGAAACAATCGGGAACCGAAGGGGCCACAACCAACCAGGGGAAGAGGTAAGAGAGCATCATGTCCAAAGACCAGGACAGCTCAGGCGGCGCAAGAGCAGGCCGGAGGTGAAACAATGCCCTAGACAACTTATGGAATGGTGCAGAAGGAACATCAAAACTGAAAGCAAGCCGTAGCAGCTCCGCCAGCACCACATGATACGAGATGACAAAATGCGGCATACGAAAACAGTCCTGAAACAGCCACTAGAGAAAGGACAAGACCACCTCAACAAAAAGCGAAGTATACCTACGAAGAGACAAAAAAAGAAAAAGGAAGGATCGCCAGGAAGCCCCATACAGCCACCATGACGAAGCACGCAGGTGGGACACCATCAACGAAGCCATCTGATCTCCACCGAGCTTCCCCCGTCCCAACGAAAATGAACAGATGGTTATAGACTTGAGTCAAAAGTAAAGTACCAGACGCAAAGACTCGAGAAGACCAAACCAGCCCCATAACAATCCCTGGGCAAGCAACGACACTGAGCAAGCAGTGCCTGAAACCAAGGTTGTCAGGGAACCAGATGGAATGTCCATCAGGGCACCAGGCACCAAACCCAGCGAGCCGGGAAAGAACCAACCCAGGCGAGCAGACACGCCCCGTCCTTGAGGATCCCCACCCCCTGGGACCCTTGAAGGACCAACAAGACCGACAACGGATGACAACGAGAAGAAACCGCTTGCAGAAACAGCCCAACAGCAGACCCCGCAAACAGCAAGGACAAAATGGTGATGAAAACCGAAGAGCCAGAGGCCCAGGCAGAGGCCAATAAGGAAGCGAGCACCATGAGGCAACACGCGAGACGTGAAGCGAAACAGTGACACCGCATCCTGCAGGAATGGTGCAACCAGCTCCAGCAGGGCAGAACGACGCACATGACGCTGAGTAATGTATGAGGAAAACTACTTAGGATATGTACTGCACTAAAATAAAATTCCCGTATGGAAAACTAACTCAAAGAAAAGTTCGTAGCCAGGGCTGTAATTCCAAGCTCCCCCCCGTCCCAATGAAAATTAACTGCAGGGGGCAGGAGTGGTTGAATGGAAATCGACATCCATCTGCAGACATTGCCTACCCGGCAGTCGGTAGTGTGATACAAGAAGAGGAAAGAACTCTGCGCTATAACTAAACACTGGTCAGTTCAAAATCAGGGAACTGAACATGTACATAGTCCAGCCTAGCATTATCATTAGTATAGCCAATATGCACATACTAATATACACAAGAATGTGTAGCATAAAGGTAAGAAATACATAAATATGCAATGAAATGACCGTAAATATGGTCAACACACCGGTAGCTAGGGACAAAAGAGTATAATCAATATGATGAACTAACACAACTTAATTAGCAATTGCTAATGTAATGTACAAGATCAACTATATATACAGAGAGATTCCAATATATATATAAGGATGTAGCCAGGCATTGAATGACAGTCAATGAATGAGTGCCCAGAGTCAAAAAAAGATTCAGTCGCTGAAAAAGTAAATTAAAAGTTACTAAAATTTTGGGCTATGCCCCACAGTGTAATGAACAACAATATATATGGACATATTAATTAAGGCAACATTAATACTATCGGTAACTTTGGACAGGACTCGCGTCCACTACAAAAAATATTTGTATAAAATTCATTTTTATCCAACTGACCTCGGGATAGTATCAAAATAAGCGCCTTTAGATTGCGCACAATTTGATACCAAAATGAAAGATATAACATGAAACTTGATGTCCAAACACTTGAACGATTATAAATAGGCTTTTGGTCAAAATATTAAAATATTTGTTAAAATTCTATTTATTGTGCTATTATGTTGGGACTAGATTTAAAATGTGTGCCTTTACGTCCCGAACAATTTGATACCAAAATGAAAGATGTAACACAAAAATTTATGTCAGAACACTGGAAAGATATAAATAATTTTGTAATGATGAGCTTCCAGAATTAAAATATTTGTTAAAATTCCATTTATTGCTCTATTATTATGGGACTAGTTTTAAATACTCGCCTTTTTATTGCGAACAATTTGATACCAAAATGAAAGACGTAACACGAAATTTGATGTTATCAAATTGAACGAGTATACACATTAGGTTGCAGTGTACAAAATGGGTGCTCGTTCACGGGTAACTTTAGGCTTTTCTGCGGGGAAGCACTCCAGGCTTTTGTACATTATATTCATACACATCTGTAGGGAATTTAATTGCGAACACAATGATACCAAAACGAGCGACGTAGCACGAGAATTAAGGTGAGAAAAGTGGAACGAGTATGCACATGTTACTGATTTTGTGCGCTCACGGGGTAACTTTTGCCGACTTTAGGCTTTGCTGTTGGGGGTCACGCCAGTCTTTTGGACATTATATTTATACACACCTGTAGGGAATTTAATTGCAAACACAATGATACCAAAACGAGCGACGTAGCACAAGAATTAAGGTGAGAAAGCTGAAATGAGTATACACATTTAGGTGTCACCACGCGCTTATCCGCACGCTCGGTGCATGACCCCTAAGTTGACTGCGCGCCTGCCCGGTGAGTGATAGTGTTAAGATGCACGCAAAGTGCCCAATCAACATACCACAAACAATACCCAACACTTATCCAAAAATCGACAGCCAGTGCCTGGCTGACAGTGTAGCCAGACCGTATAATCTCGCATGTAGAGTGTAGGCACTATAGTGGCATGACACAGCTCAGTCATGTAATATTCTGGGAGCATTGGTTGTGGATTATGTCCTACGTTGCGTATGCATTAGGATAAGACTAGGCGTAGAGTAGAGGCGAAGAGGGCATCACACCGAGCCACCCTTCTCCTGCATTCAGAGAAAAAACTAGGAAGTTTCCCTATATAGAAAATCCAGAACTCCCCCAGTATTAAGGGGGCTATGACTGGAGAGAGAGAGTAGCTAGTGTGGTGTATTACCCTTGAGAAAGGTCGCAGAACACCAACACATGTTATACTGTCCAGAAACAAAACTATCTCCCTCGGGCCACGCTCAGAATGCATGAGGTCCAAGCTGGCTCCACCCTTCTTTCGGAGAGGGTAGCCGACAATGTTTATTTAACAATTATTTTTATTGCCGAGACAGATTACAGAGATGAGATGTGATTAGAAAATAATTAGATATAGTATTGAAAGATGATACGTAGTATGGAAGTGAACCAACGAGTCCAAGAAAGGACTGGAGGTAATCCTCACAAGAAACTGACAGACGTACCAATAATATGTGAATTATCGAAGTTCTTCTAAAACCTTCGAGACCCTAGATAATCAAGCACTAAATCACAGAGGCACATATGGGCCCATTGGTATACTTGACCAAGAGTCATGCAGGATCCCGATACGATTCTTACATGAATGTGACATGACGCAGAAGAATACATGTCCCAGATAAGAATGTTGTTAAAATTATCCACAGGAAGAACGGAACCGAAGGACCCGAAGGGACACGGAACTGAACCGGGGAAGGACCATCACCAAAACCAACTCGTATGTAGAGAGGGAAGGAAAGGGAAGGAAAACCCCCACTCCCTGTAAAAGTAAGCCCCACTCAAAGGGTAAGAAAACCCCAGGTGGAGTCCAATGGGGCTCAGGTCCCCAAGCCAGCCCTCCCCCCCAAACCCCGGGAACCTCTATACCAGGTCCCGGGGCAAAATTGTCCTCCAAAGCCCCGGCCTCAAAATCAGAAGACGGGGTAGCCGGAAAACACTAAGGAGGGGGGGGGGGGCACTGGTCAGACTGATATGCAACAACTGGAGGAATTGAATCAAATGCCTCCGTCGCCACCCCGGAAGGGGCAACCCCCGAAACTTCCTGAGTCTCAGAATCCTCTAAACTTCCCCCCAACCTTCCAGACCACGAAGCCCACAGACACTCCGGTGCCGGAAGCAAGGAGGGGGGGGGGGGGAGGGGGGACCAGAATGAACCACAGCAGGGCAAGAACGAGGGGGTGCGGACTGAACCAAGGTCGAAATGACCAACACCCCCAAGTCCGGGTCTCTACAAGCAAAGCAGGGTAGGCTCAGGGCATCCAGGGTAGCAATCAACCTAGCATGTTGCAGCAACCTAAACCTAGCACCTGACGCCTGACAGCTGGGTGGACAGCACTTCAGATTCGTAGTCCTGAGATTTCGGGTTCAATTCCCAGTAGAGGCGGAGACAAATGGGCAAAATGTTTCTTTCACCCTGATGCCTCTGTTACCTAGCAGTAAATAGGTAACCTGGGAGTTAGACAGCTGCTATGGGCTGCTTCCTGGGGGTGGAGGCCTGGTCGAGGACCGGGCCACGGGGACACTAAGTCCCAAAATCCTCTCGAGATAACCTCAAGAAAGCATGTAACGCCTGAGCCGCCTGCACCCGGATAGTGTCATCAGTGGATTGGGTAAAGTGAATCACAAACAAGCAAAAATGCTCGCAAGACTCCGGGTTGAAGGTGTCACCAACCCAACAGGTAGCATAACGGAGGAAGAAACAATGAGTGTCGCCCTGAGACAAGGGAACAGATTAACCCTCAAACTCGCACAAGGAGAGAGGGGGACCCAAGGGTCACATCCATTGAACCCTTTGTGCCTCCGTGGGATTTCCCAGGGCCCTTAGACTGTTATCGCGAAGGGTAAGCCCAGGCAGGGTACTGCTAACTGGCGTCCATATCTATCAAACAAACTTCTAAAACTGAACCACCCCCAAGACGTGTCCACTCACGGGGGCCAAGCAAGGGGGTACCACTGAACATAGGAGGTTAAGACACTAAGATAACTGGGGGTAGGGGAACAAAAGCAGACACCCCCCCCACCAGGCACAAACAAAAATGAAAAGAAAACCTCTTCAAGAGGACAATGTACCCAGAAGAAAAAAAGCTGGCCACTGTAATAGGTGAAAACTGCGCCCCTACCAGTGCAAAAACTACCACTTACCCCCAGGGTAAACAGGGGAGAAACCCCCCAACACACTCAGGGCGGTCAATCACTGAACAGCAAAAGACTAATAGAGGTAGACCCCAAGGTGACTTGTGGAAGATAACCCCAAGCCCCAAGGGCAGTACTTACAGGACACTCAGGGAAGGGAACCCTAAGCACATGCAGCTTGAGTACCTGTGAATATTACTCCCAGCTCGCATGCCACCATAAGAGAAGTACTGGACACAAGGCACAGCACAACACATGAGAGAATCTGGAGCTGGAGCCACACGACCGAGCCACAATCACATCAGCCGAGAACTGACAGGTGGATAGCCGGCGCGATGGGTCTGGGGCTCCCCCTTCCCCCTCCTTCTGGGAGGGGGGGGGGGAAGCTGCGCAGAAAAGTGGCGCAGCAAGTGTGACGTCATGCTTGTTTTTCAATTGGGGAGTTCTGTTTACTTGTTAGTTTTCTGTAGTTGTTTTAACCAGATTAGGGGTTTGTGTTGGGGTGCCTACCTTTCTGGGTGCCCGGCCCGGTTGATGGCAGACATAGAATGCTCCACACAATAAATAAAGTATGTAAAATAAAATAATAAAATAAAATAAAGTAAACTTGGGAATAAAGTACGCAATGCGTTATAATCTGGAAGAAAATAAGGAGGTTGAAGCAGTTGAAAAACCTGACTTCAGGAGAGGACATTATGGCGACCATAGAATTTTTTTTAGTGAGTATAATTGAACTAGATTGTTGTTGCTAGGCAAGGAAGTAAATGAGATGTATGTCAAGTTTTGTGAAATATATGACAAAGGCACAAAAAAATTTATACCAAAAAAGAGATGCAGACCTAGGAAACAGGACTGGTTCAACAGATATTGCGAGAGGGCCAGAGACCAAAAGACACAAAAATGGAATCAATATAGGAAGAGGCCAAACCCCCAAACATACCAGCGATACAAAGATGCAAGAAACAACTACACGGCAGTGAGGAGAGAGGCAGAAAGAAATTTTTGAAAAAGGGATTGCAGACAAATGTAAAACACAAAACCAGGTCTATTCTATAAATTCATAAACAACAAATTGCAGGTAAAGGATAATATTCAGAGGTTGAAAATGGGAAAAAAATTCACGGAAAATGAAAAGGAAATGTGTGAAACATTAAACAAAAATTTCCAAAGTGTGTTTGTACAAAATGAAATCTTCAGGGAACCAGACACAATATGAATTCCAGAGAACAACATAGAGCACATAGAGGTGTCTAGAGACGAAGTGGGAAAAATGTTCAAGGAGCTAAGTAAGAACAAAGCAGTTGGTCCAGATGGAGTTTCACCATGGGTTCTGAGAGAATGTGCACCTGAGCTCAGCATTCCACTTCAACTGATTTTTCAGGCATCCCTGTTTACAGGAGTTGTAGCTGATGTGTGGAAATAAGGCTAACATAGTTCCAATCTACAAAAGTGGCAGCAGGGAAGGCCCCCTTAACCCTTAAGCTGCTAAGGGGTCCTGAGGAGATTTACACCCCTGTGCACAAGAAAAAAAAATTCTGAAAAATTATTTTGTCTTCTAAAAATGTTAATTTGTGTTCCCTGAGCATGGGGAAAAAAATCGTAGGTCACATATTTTGGCCGCAATAGGCCGAGGAAGTCTGGTAAAATGTGGGCGTTGACAGAGCGGTCGTCAGAGACCGTCAGCGTCACCTGAGCTGACAGGTGGGAGTTGCCACAAAGATATTATTACCTAATTATTTCAATGTCCCTGATTGATTTTTTTAGTTTTTTTGCAGTAATATTATTCAATAGTGTGTGATAGATTTATATAATAAATGGGGTGAATCATCGCTATACTCAAAAGTATGGTGTGCATATTAGTGATTCAATTATTATGTTCATAAAACAATAAACAAATAGTTTTACTGTTATTACACTCTATACGTAGGTTATATATAAGTATCTGCATGTTTTATTCACCATAATGAACCACTAAGTTGGTATTATGAGTCGAAAAGCAACGAGGAGTGACCGCCACACACCAGCCAGCCACTCCCTCAACAACGCCTCACTCGTCTACTTTCTCCTCCCACCGTCCTGTTATTTATTTAATTTACTATATACAGATGTTATATGTAAGGATCTACATGTTTTGTTCAACACAACTGTGCAACTAAGCTGATATAGTTAGTTCAGGCACCAAGAGATGTCGCTACACAAAGTCAGCTGGCGGCTACCTCCCTCACTCATTCAAGGTCAGGTGCACTAAAATTTCTCCCCCAACAGTACTGTTTGCAGTTTTGTTACACTATATACACTCTCTTATAAATGTATAAGTATATACATTTGTGTTCACCATAGAGAACCACTGAGCTGGTCAACCCGTTCTCACACAAGACAGTACATATATGACTAGTGCTTAAAGTCAATATGTGGAATGTGATTTAGTACATATGTGATATATTCCCAGTTAACTTTTTTACCAAGGCTCAAACTCTTCCTCACGTACCAATTTACGTCTCACAGTACTCGTCCATCAACGTAGATAGCTGAATAGTCGTGATTGGTTCAATTATAACGAAAATTGTAGTTTTCAGGTCCCACATGGGTTGTGAAATTCACCTACTATTGTCCATGCTCTTATAATATTACAGATCAGCTACATCCTATTGAAGGCTCGTAGTTTTGTTTTGAGAAATATTAGTTGTTCTTAGTAAATTATAATAAGCACAATAAATTATTACATAGAATAAGTGCTTCACCAATCAATATTATATACTATAGTTTGTGCTTTAGAAATCTTTAAAGAATGTTTTGTAGGAACGCTAACAGAAAACGATGTTATGTTGGAATGTATATAGGGTAAACTACTGCAAACAGGATGGTATGGTGTGGATTATTGGAAACTATAGGATTAGGGTCCACTACCACCTGTTAGGTGGGTAAGGGGTCCAATAACACCCGCAGGATGAGTATGGGGGTCACATCCACCCACAGGAATGGTATGGGGATCACTTCCACCCACAGGAAGGGTATGGGATCCAATACCATCCACTGGATGTGTATTGCGTCCACTACCACCGACAGGATGGGTATGGGCTCACAACCACCCACAGGATAGGTATGGGGTCCAATACCACCCACAGGATGAGTATGGGGTCCACTATAACCCACAGGATGGGTATGGGGCTCCAACCACCCACAGAATAAGTATGGGGTACAATAACACCCACTGGATATGTATGGCATCCATTGCCCCCACAGGATGACTATAGGGTACAGTATCGCCCACAGGATTAGTATATAGGGTTCACTGCCGCCCACAGAGTCGGTATGGAGTCCACCGCCACCCACAGGGTCGGTATGGGGTTCACTACCGCCCACTGGGTCGCTATGAAGTCAACTACCGTCCACAGGGTCGGTAGGGGTCCACTACCGCCCACAGGGTCGGCAGGGGGTCCACTGCCACCCACTGGGTCGGTAGGGGGTCCACTGCCGCCCACAGGATCGATAGGGGGTCCACTGCCGCCCACAGGGTCGATATGGGGGGGGTCCACTACCGCCCACAGGATCGATAGGGGGTCCACTGCCGCCCACAGGGTCGGTAGGGGGTCCACTGCCGCCCACACGTTCGGTAGGGGTCCACTGCCGCCCACAGGGTCGGTAGGGGGTCCACTGCCGCCCACAGGACCGATAGGGGGTCCACTGCCGCCCACAGGGTCGATAGGGGGTCCCTTACCGCCCACAGGGTCTCTATGAAGTCAACTACCGCCCATAGTGTTTGTATAGTGTCCACTATCGCCCATAGTGTTATTATGGGGTCCACTACCCCTCATAGGGTCGGTATGGGGGTCCATTACTACCCACAGGGTGTGTCTGGGGTCTATTTTGGCAATACTGCTTTTCCAATCTTATTTGTTGTTCAATGTAAAATATTTGTTGCTCGACTTGCAACAATTTATATATATATATATATAGTATAGTGCCTTTGCAATAATGTACCAATGTGTGTATTTTCATAACTCGTTTTAAATTGTTGAAAAATAAATAACTACATTGTGAATGCAAGTCAAAAGTCAATGTTTACATGCTAAATCAGAGTTGCCAGATTCCGCTTAAAATAGCAAATTGTGCTTATTTTCAAAGCTTGAGAATTTAGCTTTAAAGTAGTTAAAAAACTACGAATTTCGCAATTTGCTATGTACTTTAGTGTACTATTTTAAAATAAGATTGGTTTTTAAGCTGCAAGTCATATGAATCTCAAAAAAAGTATATTATTAACAATCTTATCTCCATAGTTCACTAGTTTCTGTAAATCAGATCTGGTAACTGTAGGCCAAGTACTGGAAGACTCAAGACACAATGTGTTGAAGCTATTCTCTTTGAAGAAGTCATCTCGACAGGATCTTCCAGCTCCAGCTATAAAACTTCACCAAACATGGATCTACCTAGTACATCAAATGGTAAGGAATTACTAAACTGTACAAAGTTTTATGCTAGAACATTTGTTACAGAATTGTCCCTGTCAGGGACAATTCAGTCCCTATTCTATGTGTACTCCATCACATAGTGACGGAGTATGTGGGAATAATTTTGTTGACACTGTCCATTTTGTCAATTCTACAACAGCAGATAATATGAATTCCCAGAGATATTTGTAACTTGAGATACTTGGTTTGGTTTGGTTAAGTTAGGTTAGGTTAGCCTAACCCAGTAAATCCTCCCCGGCTAGAATATAAACCCCGGACAAAGTGCTCGTGAAATGCCAGGCATTTGCAAATATGAGGATGTGGTTGATTAGATTATATTCTTTTCTATATCATAGATGTTCAATATATGAAAAATATTTTAGACTTAAAAATGGACCCCTGAGGTACTCAACTTAACACATTTCTTCATATTCATTCCCATTTAGTATGACCTTTTGCTCTCTTTGTTTTAACTATTGTTTTGTGCACTTTACAATTTTTTTCATGAACCTGTAATTTCCTTGCTAGTCTTCCATGTGGTACCTTATTAAAGTCTTTAGCATAATCCATGTATACTACATCCACCGGAAACCCTTTATCTGAGTACCATGTTACCATGTCCCAAAAGTGAGGAGGTTTATTGGCTGGTACATTGTAAGAAAGTATCACAAAGATTACTATGTACATTAAAGTAAAATTTGAGGGTTATCAACATATAAATTGTAGCATAATTTGAGGAATATTTCAAGGTATAATATAGTAAGATATGCATTCAATATAACAATCATGATATAAGGTGATAGCAATGATTACAATGGAAAAGTTGTATGGTTTAGGCACATATATTCTGGCATTGGATTTCATAAGATACAGTGCGAGTTTAATACACTAGTTAGGAAACTATCAAGAAAAAATTTAGGTACTTTTTGGTTTTATTTTTTAAAATGGCAGAAGTTGGACAGTTTTTAAATTTGTTAGCAAGTTAGTTCCATAGACAAGGTCCCTTTATTTGCATAGAGTATTTACACAGAATAACTTTGACTCTGGGGATATCAAAGATATTTATTTCTGGTATTGTGATTCTATTATGGGTTCTATTGCACATGCCCAGCTATGCTTCAAACATTTATTTTGTTGCATTTTCCCAGATAGTGTTATTGTTTAAATATTATTTGCTTTTCAGCTAACATATCTGCGTGGCTGTGGGTATGAATCAATCGTTATCTATTACAAGAAAGGACCAGCACGGGTGACACATGGTATTTTACCAAACAACGTAATACAAGAAGAGGACAAGAAGATCTTCACCACTAACTTCTTTTTGTGTAAGTAGTTCACATAATATATAAATATATCACCACCTATTATTTTCTCTCATATATATATATATATATACATATGTATATATATATATATATACATATGTATATATATATATATATATATATATATATATATATATATATATATATATATATATATATATATATATATATATATATATGTGTATATATATATATATATGTATATATATATATATATATATATATATATATATATATATATATATATATATATATATATATATATATATAATTTCAATTCAATCATCTCTGTCGTTGATGTATATGGCAAAAAGTGTGTGGCCCAATACAGCACTATGTCTTAACGTAATGGGTCCAAGGGCCCATAAGGTCTCGACAGCATTAAGGGCCCTTTAGCAAACCAGTGTGCTGGTGCCCCTATGACACCCATGACGTCTTTGTATCATTTCAAGTTTGTACATGTACTTCTTAAGATATGGGCACCATACAACTGCTGCATATTCTAGCTTTTGTCTAAAAAAATCATGAACAATTTATTTATTATTTATCCATGAATGCCAGAACTAAACCCTGTGGTACTCCACTCGTGACATTTCTCCAGTCCAATACATTGCCTCTGATTACTGCCCTCATTTTTCTATCAGTTTGAAATTTTTTAATCCATGTTAGAAGCTTACCTGTCACCCCTCCAATATGTTCCAGTTTCCAGAACAAACTCTTATGTGGAATTCTATTGAATGCCTCTTTTAGGTCCAGATAGATGCAGTCAACCCAACCATATCTTTCCTGTAAAATTTCTGCGGCTCGATCATAGTAACTGATTAAATTTGTTACACAGGATCTTCCATTTCAAAATTTTTTATTTTTTATTTTTATTTTTTTCCAGCACGCACAAGGAAGCTTGATGCAGATAAACTTACATTAGGATCAGAAGGTGATAGCGATAATGCCCTGGAAAAAAATCCTGACGAGCTACAAGTGCAGCAGGTGCATAAAGTCCAAAAAGTACCGCAGGTGCAAGAAATTCAACAATTACAAAAAGTTCCGCAGGTGGAACATTTACAAAAAGTTCCGCCGGTGCAACAAGGGCTACCATTAGCAATCCTTCAGAAACAGCAAGAAGTACAAGTAGTAAAATTTGAACCACAGGGAACTACACCAGGAAAACAGTGTAGTAACAACGGAATGGGAATTTTAAAATACCTGAGGAAACAGGTAAAAAAGGACAAACAATAGAAATGGTTCCTTACACATTATTTGGTAGTTTATAGGTATTTTACTTATAATACTTTATATTATGTCTACAGTTTATAATTTAGTTTACAGTTAATTTACTTTTCAACTTCCATATCTTACATGAAGGATTTTTACTGTTTTTCATTTTTAAAACCTTATTAGTATCATTTATAGTTTAGTGTCAATTCACTTATAATACAATATATGGAATAATTTACTAAATTCATTTAACTATAATAAATTTAAATAAACATTTTTACCCCAGGATGAGTTTCAGTCACCCTACCCAAAAAATTAATGTTTCTTTATTACTAATCTTGTGAGAGGTAGCTTATTGTGCAGCCCATACTCATTCTGTGAGTGTTAGTTTATTGTGCACCCCATAGTCATCATGTCACCCAAGCCTGCTGCAGCTGCACCTGAGGGGTGGTGTAGGGAACCATTAGTGTACTATTATGATTTGAGAGAGAGAATGCTCTGTGGACAGAGCATCAATATGGCTTAAGGCATTGAGCTTTGCCTCAAGATGAAGCTTGGGCTGATCTCTGATTTGCTTCTTGGGAGTCTTCATTTACGTGCACCCCATACTCAACCACTTTGTAGTAATTAATTGTGCAACCCATACTCATCCTGTTACCAGTAGTTTGTGCAACCCATACTTATCCTGTGATCCCTATCCCTCTACTTCAAGTCCCTCAAGGGGCGCACGAATTCAGTTTGGCATACTGCATCCTGCCTTCCCATCCCTAGCTACTGACCCATCACAATATTTTATTTTATTTTATTTATATATATACAAGTAGGTACATTGGGGTTGTGAGAATACATTGAATAGTACAGTATTTACAATCTTGTAAAGCCACTAGTATGCGCAGCGTTTCAGGCAGGTCCTTAATCTAACAGATAATTTTAAGTAGGTAATTTCTATCAGAATTGATAAATGATAATAAATACATTGTTTACATACATACATTACAAATACATACATATAAGCTCAAAAGCTTCATTGAAGGTTGTAACAGAACCCATGAGCACCACACCAGAAAAAAATACAGTTTTGATATTCCAAGAATACGACTTAATCAAACTAGAAATGCTCTACAAATCAAGGGACCCAGAATGTGGAATGATCTTCCCAACCATGTTAAAGACTGTACCTCTCTCAACCAGTTTAAGATAAAAACTAAACACTACCTAATAAATTCACTAACCTACCTTACCCCTCTATTGTCAACCCATGTCTGTTATTTTTTTTTTTTTTTTTTAATCAACACTGTTTGTCAACCTATTGTATTTGTGCTGCTTTTTCAGTCATGTTCCCTCTTTTTTTTATCTTTATTTGTATTTGTTCTCAACACATTTTATTCTTTATGCTCAATTAGTATTAAGTTCTAGATATTAATGTTTTTCCTGCCCGAAACGCGTTGCGTAATAGTGGCTTTAGGCATTGTATGTACTAGCTCTATCTATATATCGATCCATTAATGTAACATTACTTGTATGTATGTACCTTACCTGAATAAACATATTTATTTATTTATTTATTTATTTATACAAGTTTAACTCTGGGGATATCAAAGAGATATTTATTTCTGGTGTGGTGATAATGGGTCCTATTACATCTGTCCAGGAAGAGTTTCAGAGCAGGATTTGCATTTAAGAACAGGGTTTTGTAAATGTAGTTGACACAAGAGAATTTATGGAGTGAGATTATGTTTAGCATGTTTAGGGAGTTAAACAAGGGGGCTGTGTGTTGTCTGAAAGCAGAATTTGATATTATTCTGATAGCAGATTTTTGCTGGGTGATGATGGACTTGAGGTGGTTTGCAGTGGTTGAACCCCATGCACAGATACCATAGTTGAGATAGGGATAGATTAGTGTATAATATAGAGAGATGAGAGCAGGGTTAGGTACATAATATCTGATTTTGGAGAGTATACCAACTGTTTTAGAGACTTTCTTAGTTATGTATTGTATGTGGGTACTGAAGTTGAGTCTCTTGTCTAAGAATAGACCAAGAAACTTTCCATCATTGTTATTGCTAATGTTTACATTGTCATCTGAAGCTGAATTGCATTTGTAGATTTGCTTCCAAATAAGATGTAGTAGGTCTTTTCTATGTTAAGTGTTAGTTTGTTGGTTGACATCCATAAGTGGACTTTTTTTAGTTCATTATTAACAACATTACAGTATTTAGTGTATGTGGGTTGGGGTTGGAGTAGATGAGTGTAGTATCATCAGCAAACAATATAGGTTTCAGAATGTTAAGAACATATACATCCTGCCTTCCCATCCCTAGCTACTGACCCATCACAATATACATCCTGCCTTCCCATCCCTAGCTACTGACCCATCACAATATACATCCTGCCTTCCCATCCCTAGCTACTGACCCATCACAATATACATGTAGTAGAGTGTTTTCTGTAGGCAATTTTCTAATTATACAATCATATGTTGCCCTCAGCTCTCCTATTTCATACATACTTTTTTTCTTTTGCAAGGGAGTAATTACTACATCTACATTACAATCCTCCCATGGTGGTGTAAATTTTCTCTTGGGCACAGCAATACACTCTGAAATAACATCATACTTAATAACATTAGAACATAAGGTATTCATATATGCTCTTTTCTTCATCATACATTGTTCAGTACTTCCCACCTTTTGAACTGAGAGGACCAATTCATTAGCTCCCCCACCTCTCATTAATCTAATGGCAGAAGCTACATTTATCTCTGCAATTCTATCCCCAATACTCTGCAGATTCAACTCCATCCTGATTTTCTCAATCATAGCATTTCTTGGGCATCCTAAGATAATTCTCATGGCTTCATTTTGTACCTGTGGGAGGTTGGTGCTGGGGTTACTGTGGGAGGTGTACTGTGTGAGGTTGGTGTTGGGGTTACCTGTAGGAGGTGTACTGTGGGAGGTTGGTGCTGGGGTTACCTGTGGGAGGTGTACTGTGGGAGGTTGGTGTTGTGTACTGTGGGAGGTTGGTGCTGGGGTTACCTGTGGGATGTGTACTGTGGGAGGTTGGTGTTGTGTACTGTGGGAGGTTGGTGCTGGGGTTACCTGTGGGATGTGTACTGTGGGAGGTTGGTGTTGTGTACTGTGGGAGGTTGGTGCTGGGGTTACCTGTGGGATGTGTACTGTGGGAGGTTGGTGTTGTGTACTGTGGGAGGTTGGTGCTGGGGTTACCTGTGGGATGTGTACTGTGGGAGGTTGGTGTTGTGTACTGTGGGAGGTTGGTGCTGGGGTTACCTGTGGGATGTGTACTGTGGGAGGTTGGTGTTGTGTACTGTGGGAGGTTGGTGCTGGGGTTACCTGTGGGATGTGTACTGTGGGAGGTTGGTGTTGTGTACTGTGGGAGGTTGGTGCTGGGGTTACCTGTGGGAGGTGTACTGTGGGAGGTTGGTGTTGTGTACTGTAGGAGGTTGGTGCTGGGGTTACCTGTGGGAGGTGTACTGTGGGAGGTTGGTGTTGTGTACTGTAGGAGGTTGGTGTTAGGGTATTCACCTAGTATATCTTGTTTCTGGGTGTACTAACTTAGTATATGTTGCGTGTGTGTGTATACTCACCTAGTCTCACCTAGAATATCTTGTGTGTAAGTACTCAACTAGTACTCACCTAGTATACCTTGTATGTGTGTATTCACCTAGTATATCTTGTTTCTGGGTGTACTAACTTAGTATATGTTGCGTGTGTGTGTATACTCACCTAGTCTCACCTAGAATATCTTGTGTGTAAGTACTCAACTAGTACTCACCTAGTATACCTTGTATGTGTGTATTCACCTAGTATATCTTGTTTCTGGGTGTACTAACTTAGTATATGTTGCGTGTGTGTGTATACTCACCTAGTCTCACCTAGAATATCTTGTGTGTAAGTACTCAACTAGTACTCACCTAGTATACCTTGTATGTGTGTATTCACCTAGTATATCTTGTTTCTGGGTGTACTAACTTAGTATATGTTGCGTGTGTGTGTATACTCACCTAGTCTCACCTAGAATATCTTGTGTGTAAGTACTCAACTAGTACTCACCTAGTATACCTTGTATGTGTGTATTCACCTAGTATATCTTGTTTCTGGGTGTACTAACTTGTTGGAGGGAGGGAAATGTAGTTGGTGGACCTGTGGTCAGGGTGGCTCCAGAGGTAGGGTGTCAAATTTCAGTGTTTATGGCAGGGTAAGGGAATGGTCGTCGTTGGTCTTGTGATTCAATATTTTCTTGTTGTCGCTAAGTTACACTTTTTCAGGTCTATATAGTACAATGGCCAGTCCTCATGTACCTAGTAATTATGTACCTTAAATTATGTACGTAAATTATGTAATTATGTTCATGTACCTAGTAGCTAGTAGTTATAGTGTCAGTTGGGGGTTAATGGGCCAGGCCGAGTGTGCCTGTGCCCCACAAATATCACCCTTATTGCTGACTAGTTGGTATAACGGCTTTTCCCAAACCTCTCTCTCGCCAGAATTATACTGACATGTGAATATCTTTGGCAGTTGATGAATCCTAAATATAAATAATAAATAAATAAATGTTTATTTAGGTAAGGTACATCCATACAAGAAATTTTTACAAAGATTGGTGGACTTATAGATAGATTCATACATTGCATAACTGCATGGCATAACTGGCAATCCCCTCACAGTGTTCAAGTGAGAACTGGATAAGCACCTCCAAAGGATACCCAAGTATGCCAAGTATGCTGCCCTGAGGAACACCAATGTTGATGGGTAGGGTGGGAGAAATTGAATTATTCACAGAAACATACTGGAGCCTGTCAGTGAGGTACGTAGGATTTGAGGTATTGCAGGGGATACAAGACACTGATCACTGGTCTCCCATTTGGTCCTCATTGCTTTATCTTACTATTATTGAATGTCAATAACCGTATTATGCAATTTCAATTTCTTCTATTGCTTTCTTTATTATGCACCCCATACCCATCCCGTGGGCCGTGTTGTAAAGGATTACAGAGGCACATAATCGGTTCAGGACCGGAACCCTCTAGTTCGTTTAGCTAAGCAAATAACAATGTTTGACGCTAGTTACAAAATTATTAATGTTGTATACACATGTACACACACACTCATACATACATATATATATATATATATATATATATATATATATATATATATATATATATATATATATATATATATATATATATATATATATATATATATATATATATATGTATATATATACATATATATATATATATATATATATATATATATATATATATATATATATATATATATATATATAATTATACCAGTATAATCTAATAATATATGTTAGCTTGATAAAACTGACTGTTCATTGTTGAGAAATGTGTTAACAAACAATATATCTGACTTATCAAGACTGTAGCTTGCTTAGCAAGGAACTTTTTTTAAATTTGGGTTCAGTTTAACTACCGCTCAAGGGATGAGTAATTGGGGCATAATAAAGGAACTAAGCTGATAAAATGAAAGATGGGAAAACAACATTAGAAAGATAAACTCGAGAGACGTTTTCATGTTAACCCGAAAATTATTTGAGGAGCAAGACAGACTGCGGGTCAAGCAATTGGTCTTTATGCTATCGTGATGGGGGATCAGCCATTACACGTGTTAATGACTCTTGTATAGTTGTGTAGTTAAGGACATCAGGGTAAAGGGGTAATGGGCATTGTGGTTGATTGTTCTACCTGGGAATCCTCCACTGTTTTATATCTTATGTATGTATGTATGTACTAACCTAGTTGTGGTTGCAAGGGTTGAACTTTGGCTCTTTGGTCCCGCCACTTGAATACATACACTTTCCATACACTTGAAACTGTGTATGGAATCAGCCTCCACCACATTACTGCCTAAAGCATTCCATTTATTAACTACTCTGACACTGAAAAGTTCTTTCTATAATCTCTCTGTGGCTCATTTGGGTACTCAGCTTCCACCTGTGTCCCCTTGTGCGTGTACCACATGTGTTAAATAAATGTATGTATGTATGTATGTATGTACGTATGTATGTATGTACGTATGTATGTATGTATGTATGTATGTATGTATGTATGTATGTATGTATGTATGTATGGAGAGAGAGAGAGGGAGAGAGAGAGAGAGAGAGAGAGAGAGAGAGAGAGAGAGAGAGAGAGAGAGAGAGAGAGAGAGAGAGAGAGAGAGAGAGAGAGAGAGAGAGAGAGAGAGAGAGAAAGAGAGAGAGAGAGAGAGAGAGAGAGAGAGAGAGAGAGAGAGAGAGAGAGAGAGAGAGAGAGAGAGAGAGAGAGAGAGAGAGAGAGAGAGAGAGAGAGAGAGAGAGAGAGAGAAAGAGATGAAGATCGAGACAGAGAAATAGATATAGACAGAGTCAGGGAGAGAATGTTAGACACAGAGACGTATAGATAAGGATATGCAAAGTCAGTGAGAGAATGACAGAGATAGAGCGAGGAAAGAGACAGAGAGATAGGCTGACACAGAGAATGTCAGAAACGAGGAGAGGCAGAGACAGAGGGACAGGGACAGACGGACAGGGCCAGAGGAGGGACGGGGGAACAGAGGGGGAGCAGTGGGACAGGGAGGGAGACAGGGACAGAGAGGGGGACATGGACAGAGACAGAGACAGAGGGACAGGGTCAGAGAGGGGGACCGGGGGACAGAGGGAGGAGAGGGGGGCAGGAGACCAAGAGAGAGGGGACAGAGGAGAGACAGGGACAAGGGGACAGAGATGGATAGGGGGACTGGAGGAAAGGGAGGGGGACAGATGATGGACAGCGGACAGAAAGAGTGGGCAGGGGGACAGAGAGGTACAGGGGACAGAGAGATGGACAGGGGGACATAGAGGAACAGGGGGACAGAGAGTGACAGGGGGACAGAGAGAGGAACAGGAGGACAGAGAAGAACAGGGGGACAGAGAGAGACAGGGGGGACAGAGACAGGGACAATGGGATAGAGAGGGACAGGGGGACAGAGAGATGGAAAGGGGGGACAGGGGGACAGAGAGGGGGAAAGGGATCTGGGACAGAGGACAGAAAATGTGGGCAAGGGGACAAAGTGAGGGACAGGGGACAAAGATGGACAGGGGGACAAAGATGGACAAGGGGGACAGGAGGAAAGGGGGGAGATGTATGAGGGGAAATGTTTGCGGAAGATGGAGAAGGGGTATTTAGAACGGTAAGTTAGAGAGGGGGCAACTAAGGCCCATCATTGAAAAACAAATGAGCATCATTGCAATAGCAGGAGCCACGCACATCTTTAGCCTGCGTTGTTGAGACATTGTCAATTAAGCGGTGTCCAATAGCAGTATCTTCGGTATTTAAGCGTTACCTTAAAAATACTGGAAATATTGAAAGCTATTAATCCAGATATTAATCCCCTTGTGCAACGCACACAAGAGGCAACAGCTTCTAGCTCTACAAGCCGCAATATAAAATAGAGAATAGGCGATTGTTTTCACTCACAGTGTAATAAACCCACGGACCCACCCACCCGCTGAAGCCGTAAATGCCAAGACATTACTTCCGTTTAAAATTAAGCCGGAATAATCCTCAGGTATGTGGAGGATGTGGGAGGCCTTTGATCAACCACCGACTTCCTGCCCCGTCGACGGGGCCATCAGCCCTCAGTGTGCCCTCAGCCAAAATAATGTGAAACATGTATGTGGGTGTATTAAATATTTTAATTTATTATTTCCAAGATTTAGCTGTTAGCTCTTGGACCCCGCCTTTCTAAGCGTCGGTTGTCTAATGTACCGACTCTCGGCCTCTTTTCCTCCATCATATCTAAACAACATATATTTTTATCTAACACACTCACACATCCCCAAGATGCAGCCTTTAGCAGCTTCCTGACTTTCAGGTTCCTATTTACTGCAAGGTGAATAGAGGCATTAGTGTGTGTATGTTTGTGTCTGTGTGTGTGTGTGTGTGTGTACGTGTGTGTGTGTGTGTGTATACTCGCCTAGTTGTGGTTGCGGGGGGTTGAGCTCTGGCTCTTTGGTCCCACCTCTCAACTGGCAATCAACTGATGTACAGATTCCTGAGCCTACTGGGCTCTATCATATCTGCATTTGAAACTGTGTATGGAGTCAGCCTCCACCACATCACTGCCTAATGCATTCCATCTATTAACTACTCTGACACTGAAAAAGTTCTTTCTAACATCCTAGTGGTTCATTTGGGTACTAAGTTTCCACCTGTGTCCCCTTGTTCGCCTACCACCCGTGTTAAACAGTTTATCTTTATGTACCCTATCAATTGCATTTCTCGCAGCCTGTCCTCGTAACTCATGCCTCTTAGTCCTGGGACTAGCCTATTGGCATACCACTAAACTTTTTCAAGCTTCGTCTTGTGCTTTTTTTTTTTTTTTTTTTTTTTTGAGATATATACAAGAGTTGTTATATTCTTGTACAGCCTAGTACTAAGTATATGGTGTTTGGCTAGATAAGAGTAAAACTGCTTGTAGATTAGTTTTTCAAAAAATGTTGACAAGTTAGGCAGGATTGATATAGGTCTGTAGTTGTTAACATCTGTGAGATCACCACATTTGTGTACAGGGGTAACTCGCTTTTTTAGGATAACTGGAAAGGTTTGGAGTTCAAGTTCAAGTAGCTTTTCAAAAAATGTTGACAAGTTAGGCAGGATTGATATAGGTCTGTAATTGTTAACATCTGTGAGATCACCACATTTGTGTACAGGGGTAACTCGCTTTTTTTAGGATAACTGGAAAGGTTTGGAGTTCAAGTGACCTGTTGAAGAGCATGAGAATTCTTTGGAGACAATTCCTAACCTATACTTCTTCTCAAGGTCATGTTTTTTATTAATGGGTTTAAGTATTCCCTTTGTAAGCAAGGGATTGTTAAGCCTTTTGGTTATGCTTACAAAAAAGTCACAGGACAGACATTATCAGCAGCAGTTATAAAATTGTCAATAGCAGTTTCATTGTGCAGCCTAAAACTTAACTCCCTTGACTCTAGAGGTATATATATTAGGTTTAGGTTAGGTTTTTTTAATTAAACCAGCCAGGATGAGTGAAGCCATGAAGGGCGTTTTTATTAATTAAAACACCCAAATGTTGGGTGCTTCAGGTGTTGTTCCTCTTGGATGATCTTGTACCTCTCTGTCTCACACCTGTAAGAATGAGTGATATGGTTAAGGGGGAAACAAAGTGCAGGCAAGGCAATGGAGGCCAGTAGTAATCTTAGGGCTAGGATAATTAGAAATTAGAGAAATTAAGTAAGAGAAATTAGCAAGAGAAATCAGGTAAAATTTATTATACTTAACTTTTGTATCATCAGTTTAGTAGTAATTCTTCATCTTCATCATCATCATCTTCACTGTCACAAAGCTCCAGGTAGGGCTCGGAAACATCAACATCCTCTTCCTGGTATCCAAATAAACGCTTTGCATCACTCAGCTTGTCAGAACACAACTTTTGCCCTTGCTTCAAAAGAGCCAAGATTCCACTCTTATTTTTGGTTGATAGGTGCTTCTCTTCAATAGTGTACTTGTTAGGATCCTGTAATATATAGACTATTTAATGGGGTTTAAGACATTTACAAATTTCCCTGAAAATACTAAAGAAATTAGAATAAATAAATAAAGTTTTCGGTAAAAGTTCAAATATATGTAAAACACACCAGTACAGTATATGAAAACCATGGAATTGTCTACCTGTCAAAGTTGTAAATAGCAAGACTTTACTCAAGTATAAAATTCTGCTGGATAAATGTTTATGAAGAACTGAATTGCAACACACATTTAGGCTGTTAGCTTACCTTGCTTAGATATGAAGGAAAAATTCCACATAACAACTCTTCAGTATGTTCGGTTAAAATCTCTCTCTTATTCTTGTAATATGCGAGATAATGCAGCATTTCTTGAACAGTGTGTTGTTGCTCTTCTCTGGATCTCTTCTGAAGCTCCACATCTTCTACTGCC
Source organism: Procambarus clarkii (assembly GCF_040958095.1). Lineage (NCBI taxonomy): Eukaryota > Metazoa > Arthropoda > Malacostraca > Decapoda > Cambaridae > Procambarus > Procambarus clarkii. Next base: position 45,885,775 of record NC_091163.1, read on the forward strand.
TTCTTTTTTTGAGCAAGGGACACTAATAAAAGAGGAAAATTATATTTACTGCAAGTAAACTACAACTCAATTTAATGTAATTACAGTTTAGGTACTTGCATTATACATACTATACATAGTTTATTGTGCAGTATCAACCTGATAAAAACCTACGGATTATGATACTGCACCTATTTTACAAACAGTAGTGATGATATTTTACTTCAAAAATAAGTAAAGCTTATCCATTATGCATGCTAAATGTTAGTTATCTTGATAAGGCCGAATTGTAACCCCTGATAAAATGAGATGTAGTTACATACCATTTTGGCTATGATGAGGCAATAAATTGTGCCATGGCAGGATACCTTCTATTGCATCCTTTTCACTGAGAATTTCAGAGTTTTCACTATTGTAGATTTTTATGAAGCCTTGAAGCTTTTTCCTATCACACTCATTTCTGTGCCGGAGTGAAGAGCGCATTTTACTGGATGCTGCAAATAAAGTTTTTTGGCTGAAAGTTTTAAAGTAAAGTTAAAGTTTTAAAGATCGCCATTCTTGAATCAATGACTTTTGAACATCAAGTTTGTCGATCTCATTTGAAACTGTTATTTCCGTCTCTCTGGCCTATTTGAAAATATAATAAATTTAATGAACAAATCACATTAACCATGATGAGTGGTTCGAACCTATGGGCTTGGCATTCCCAGATGCTTGCTGTAGTTGAATGCGCCACAACATGGTCAAAAGAATTGCAACCTAGGGTACTAATGAACCCACAATTCAATTTTTGTTAATTATGCACCCCCATACCCATTCCATGGGCGGTTGTGCATGCAGTTTCCCATGTACTTGGTCTGTGTCCTCCAGTAGTTTTACCTCTGATGGCCCTTTCAATACACATAGAATTCATATTATTGTGATATATCAATACATGGAGAAAGACATTGAAATGGGGGCATCAAAGGCAGAACTACTGAATGACAGAGACCGAGTTCATGGGGGAATTGTGTGAAACCTGGTTTGGCTTCAGTGGAAGCCTTGGGATCCTTGTGGGTGCAGTAGTACTCCAAGTTGCAATTCATCTGACCATGTCGTGGCGTAGTGAACTAGAGCATGCATCTGAGAGCACTCAGTGCATGGGGTTCAAACCCTCATCACAGTTCCCGTGATATATCACGATACTGTGATTTCTCTGTGAACACATTTGATATATCTCGGAATCATACATTTAGGTTAATTAAATACTATATACTTTATACAAATTAACCTTATTGATATATTGAAAAAGTTCAAGCAGTTAATTCAAGGAAATGGTCGCTAATTTATAATGGAAAATATATGTAGTACATGATCTGAACACATAACTAACCTATAAATGCATTATAATACCTTTCACATATAAATGCATTATAATAAGTTTCAAAATAAATACAAATAAATAAAATAAATATATATTATTTTTAGTACCTTTCTGAGTCGAGTAACTAATGCACGAGCCAGTCCATCAATTTTTCGATGGTTCCAAAAGACTGCACCCTCTGTGAGTTCTTCTGTTCTTTCTGAGAAAAATATTTATAGCAATGAACATCTTGAAGAGCATAGATTAATAACAGTTTCATAACATACCTTTACTCACCACGACCAACTCAAGTTTGACCAATATGTTTTCATTCTTTTATTGATTATTTGAGGGAGTTGATACTTATTGAATACTGAATACAAATCGCATTATACTGATTACAGGGCAGGTAAAATAATAAAAAACTTGATCAGATGAACCATATAAACAAATACCAGCTTTCAGCATGTTTTTAGTTGTAGAGTTGTATCGTGAGAGGTATGCAAACACTTGCTCTGCCTCTTCCCCTAAAGTCATGCCACTTCCTTCTTCCCACCGCCCTCCATACAATACCTTTAACATAAAAGTATACAGTAAAAAAAAATTCAAATTATTGTACAAAAATTAAAAGCCTCCTACTATATTAAATGATACGTATATCATTAATCTTAAACAATCAGAAATCTTAAATTTTTTTACACAAACTGTACTTATTATATTTAATGTAATGTATACATTACATTAAATTTAATTAGTATACATAAATGTAATGTTATATTTTTATTTACCTGACAATACCAAGCATGTCCTTTTGCATGTAGGACTCCTAAAAATGGCTTTGCTTGACCAATGTGAAAATGTGATTGTTTCTGAGCCACAGTTAAGGCCCATGGCCAATATTTGCAAATTATGTCTTGACAAATAAACTTTACGTATTTGAAATACATAATTTGCAAATAGTGGGCATAACTGTACAGCTCTCCTTGATACATATTCAAGGTGTGGAGGATAATACCATGTCGACAGGAGGCCATGCTGATTCCTGTTTCATCCAAACTTTGGAATGAAAGAGGCTTATTTTGAGCAGCTTTCCATGTAGACACTCCACACGTGTGCTTACTCTATTAAACAAAAATATTTATAGTAACTAAATACCCAGTTGGTGAGCATGATTATAATTATGTAGGACGGGTAGAAGGTAGAGATTATTTTGCGCGATAGGCATTGTTGTTGCACATAAGAATTTCTATGGGTTATATTTCCTTATTCAATATATATAAACTATAATGAAAAAATACAAAAATGGCCACCATATGTTATAGTCGCCAAACAGTTATTAGGTAAAATTGAAGGTTTCTCAATATATAATAAAACTCACCTTAGTTTTCAAGCTCTGAATAGTGCCAACATGAGCTTGAACATCTTCATCTTTGCTGAAGATACTATCAGAATAATAGGGGTTTCTGATACCTCTGCAATGATAATTCAGAAATAATTATTTATTGTCTGTAACCACTATAATATTAAACAATGGGTAATGGGGTATCAAAAAATGTTTTATATGAAGAATTCTGATGCACTGCTAAATTTTACATAAAACAAAAATTTACATGGTGTTAGATAAATAAAATGATGATATGGATGCAATTGAAAGGCAAACTATAAAGACATACTCAGTTAAAAAATATGTCATATGACAATGTATATTTATATGTGCATACTTTATTTATAAGAACATTAATTTGAAGACAATATAATTCATTATAATATAGTGTGTGTAGAGAACAAAAGAATACTATACATTAAGTATCTGTAAAGCACATTTTATTACCTCCCAACTTTGTTGTAACGATACAGCTTCTTGTTGCCATCAATATGTACTGCTAAAGGGGTTTTATCACAAGCAGGACACTCATTGTCAGCTTCTCCTCTAATTTTTCTCAGCTCATATTGCTGGAATCGCCATTCGAAGAACACTCTCTTCGAAGTTATATAATTAATGGGTCCAATCTAGGAATAGAATTTTTTAGATGGTGACATTTAAAATGCATATTATGACATAAGATAAATAAACAAAAAAAACATTCCATTTTGTGTTTGAACAAAATTAAAAACTAATTATTAATAAATGAATATACATTACTACAAAATTTTGATAATTTTTGTATTGAAATATAAAACTGAAAATATTAAGAATAACGGTATCAAAACATACACGCCCACGAGAAGCACCAAAGGATTCCAGTGCAGTGACTAATGCCCGAAATGATGTTCCGGGACAATTTCTTTTGATATGGTGCCATGATTCAAGCAGACTGGTGCTGTAGAATGTGCTGCTCTTTCCTAATGATGAATAGAAACCAGACTTGTGCATGGTCTTGCCTAGTTGTTGATGCTCATATCCACAGTGGCATGTATAGATTGGAGTATAGAGGTCATACCTTCCTGTAGTTTAAAATACAGTGCATTGAGTGGTGTGGCGACTTGCTAAAATAGTGATGTAAAAATTAACATTTATAGCAACAAAAATTTCAAAATGTATTGTGATTCAGGAATATCCGGTAATGGAAATAAAAGGGTAAATTTTAAAGTTTATTTACCCATTATAGTGATGAAGATGCAGAGATTGCTGGAGCTTCAAATTTTAAACTTGCAATCTGTGCAGTTGGGGCAAGAATTTGGTGGTTGGGCTGGTACAACAGGTTCTGGTAACAAAGAAAAGGAAGACAGTTTGACAAAATGAGTTTTATGGAAAAGAATTTCAGACTGAATATTTCATTGTTTCTTGATTGTACAAAATATTGACATTATTCTCCAGATAATGACCGAGAAATTCACAGAAAAGAAACAATCAGACGATTAAATCAATCTATAAAACCAAGTGTCAGGTTTAAACTTTAAGACTTCTCCAAATGTTGTAATGACTGAAATGAAACATTTATTCATTTTATTTTGTTATACCAAGATAATCGTAGCTCTAGACTGGGATTGGGAAGTAGAAGTAATCTCGGAACAAAGTACGGATTTTATACAGGTATCGTATACTTACTCCAGTGAAAGATATTTCCTTCAGGGCACACAGTTTGTGTCGGGTCTAATGGCTCATAAAAGCCATTTTTCCAATATAATCTGTGGTGGAAAGGCATGAGAAAATGTTGCATTTGGTCACAAATGTGACACAAAAATGCAAAACAGTCTTCACATTTGATGCTTGCCTCACAATTTGTACATTGTACACAAACTTTACCTGATGAAAAAAGGGGTAATTATTTATACTAATTTTAAATACTGTATACCTAACATTTTAAACAATCTGAAGTCTAAATGTATTAATAGAGTGTCATTAATTTGCATATGATGCTTATTATACAGTATAACCTTAATGAACACAGCAATATTTAATTTACCTTTATCTGGAACACCCAACTCAGACAATGTCCAATCGAACAGCATTGCCCTGCTTTCTCCCCAATTAATCTCTGCATTTTTTCTTCTTTTTTGCCAGTCAGAAACACTTGGCTGAGAATCTTTAATTTGTTCAAGTTCTGCAGCAAGTACTTTGAAATATGGGATTAAAAATTAGTAAGAAAAATTTGTAAGTGAAAGGAATGATTAGTATAATATGTTAAACAAAATTTCATAGGCATTAAGCACAATTTTGGTACATAATATTTATGACGTGTGTCCATTAAATAAACCCTCATTTAAATACCAACAAATGATGTTGGGACATACCAACATCAAATGATTCCAAAGTTTCTTCACCAGCTGCCAAATAACTTTGAGTGTACGTTCTGCCACTAGTAGAATAGCCCGCATTTTGAATGTGTGGTGGTGAAAGTATAGCAGGCAGAATGTCTGGGTGGCACATTTGAAGATTTAAGCATGGTACATAATTGCAAATTGTATACAAGTATTAATATTTTCAGACAAATCTCAAGATATTACTATAACTAACTTTATGCTACCAAGTTGTTCAGTGTTATAGTAATTTAATCTCCATAATTGTCTAGCATACACTTAAAAATAGGCAACAAATATTATTGGAAAGTACACAAATAACAGCTGTAGAAATATTGTTAAAAAAATAATAGAAGATTACCATCAGATTGGGGTGCAGCTGGTCTTTGTTTTGAATTAATGTGTGATACATCCTGTATGTTATCTTTTTTCTGTTTCTTGTTTGTCACCTTTATTGAGTTTGGTTCCTCCACGTTTAAGAGTCTCTTCAAGTACTCATTTCTTTGTATCATTGCAGCACGTGCTTTCTGGTACTCACGTTCAAGATGTTCTCTAGTCATCACTGCTATTCTCCGGTGAAATTCTGAAGAGAAAATAATAGTGTTCGAAGGAAAAGTACAAGAACAAAACAAGAAAATTATGCTTATGCAAAATTATGCTACAATGTACCTATTAATAATCTTAAAATTTGCTACAAATTACCTACTTATAATTATGTGTTAAATTATGGACTTTCCCATAATGATATGCATGTTAGTGGCATTACCTATACTGCCTACCTGGAGCCCCCTAGAGAGATAGTGACACAAGTTAAGGTAATCCCTTTAGTAAGGTGCTGGGTCAACATAAATAAGCTATAACTAATAAGGACACAAATCAATATGTTCATTTAACAGTGGTATTAACATTTATATAAATATAGCTAAGAATAAGTTTTTACAAGTGTAACAAAGTGAAAGAAATGTATGAAAATTTTGATGATATATTAAAATGCTCATTGATTGAACTTGTCTTCCTATATATAAAGTATAAAAATAGTAAACACAGTACCATTATTGTTGTCTGTAGTTATTTTTGGAACATCTGGTATGTACAGCATACTGTCAAAATCCGATGATCTATCTGAAAAATTGATTGGTAGCGTAAATATTTGAATTCATTGCATAGCCTTTTATACAAACAAAAAAGAAAAATTGTACAGAAAAGCTAACACAACATTATAACACCTTTCTGTGGTACTTTCTATGGTACAAAAGAAAACAAACCTTAATTATAAAGGAAAATAAACTGACAGAAGAACTATGAATACTGCTGAAAATACTTTCCACAAAATATCTGAACCAAGGGATAGTACCCCGAGATTTGAAATATGAAAATTTCACCCTTACAGTATTTAAAAAAAAAGCAGAAAGAGTTAAGCACAAAACTAATGTCCGATCAGCTAGGTATAACACATCTGCAAGCTCATGGCGAAAATCCTAAGGGAGGGAATCATTTACCATCTTTCAGTGAAAAATCTTATTCAATCGACACACCATGGTCTTCTTAAAAACAGATGCTACCTTATAAACCTCCTCACTTTTGGGACATGGTAACATGGTACTCAGATAAAGGGTTTCCGGTGGATGTAGTATACATGGATTATGCTAAAGACTTTAATAAGGTACCACATGGAAGACTAGCAAGGAAATTACAGGTTCATGAAAAAAATTGTAAAGTGCACAAAACAATAGTTAAAACAAAGAGAGCAAAAGGTCATACTAAATGGGAATGAATATGAAGAAATGTGTTAAGTTGAGTACCTCAGGGGTCCATTTTTAAGTCTAAAATATTTTTCATATATTGAACATCTATGATATAGAAAAGAATATAATCTAATCAACCACATCCTCATATTTGCAAATGCCTGGCATTTCACGAGCACTTTGTCCGGGGTTTATATTCTAGCCGGGGAGGATTTACTGGGTTAGGCTAACCTAACCTAACTTAACCAAACCAAACCAAGTATCTCAAGTTACAAATATCTCTGGGAATTCATATTATCTGCTGTTGTAGAATTGACAAAATGGACAGTGTCAACAAAATTATTCCCACATACTCCGTCACTATGTGATGGAGTACACATAGAATAGGGACTGAATTGTCCCTGACAGGGACAATTCTGTAACAAATGTTCTAGCATAAAACTTTGTACAGTTTAGTAATTCCTTACCATTTGATGTACTAGGTAGATCCATGTTTGGTGAAGTTTTATAGCTGGAGCTGGAAGATCCTGTCGAGATGACTTCTTCAAAGAGAATAGCTTCAACACATTGTGTCTTGAGTCTTCCAGTACTTGGCCTACAGTTACCAGATCTGATTTACAGAAACTAGTGAACTATGGAGATAAGATTGTTAATAATATACTTTTTTTGAGATTCATATGACTTGCAGCTTAAAAACCAATCTTATTTTAAAATAGTACACTAAAGTACATAGCAAATTGCGAAATTCGTAGTTTTTTAACTACTTTAAAGCTAAATTCTCAAGCTTTGAAAATAAGCACAATTTGCTATTTTAAGCGGAATCTGGCAACTCTGATTTAGCATGTAAACATTGACTTTTGACTTGCATTCACAATGTAGTTATTTATTTTTCAACAATTTAAAACGAGTTATGAAAATACACACATTGGTACATTATTGCAAAGGCACTATACTATATATATATATATATAAATTGTTGCAAGTCGAGCAACAAATATTTTACATTGAACAACAAATAAGATTGGAAAAGCAGTATTGCCAAAATAGACCCCAGACACACCCTGTGGGTAGTAATGGACCCCCATACCGACCCTATGAGGGGTAGTGGACCCCATAATAACACTATGGGCGATAGTGGACACTATACAAACACTATGGGCGGTAGTTGACTTCATAGAGACCCTGTGGGCGGTAAGGGACCCCCTATCGACCCTGTGGGCGGCAGTGGACCCCCTATCGGTCCTGTGGGCGGCAGTGGACCCCCTACCGACCCTGTGGGCGGCAGTGGACCCCTACCGAACGTGTGGGCGGCAGTGGACCCCCTACCGACCCTGTGGGCGGCAGTGGACCCCCTATCGATCCTGTGGGCGGTAGTGGACCCCCCCCATATCGACCCTGTGGGCGGCAGTGGACCCCCTATCGATCCTGTGGGCGGCAGTGGACCCCCTACCGACCCAGTGGGTGGCAGTGGACCCCCTGCCGACCCTGTGGGCGGTAGTGGACCCCTACCGACCCTGTGGACGGTAGTTGACTTCATAGCGACCCAGTGGGCGGTAGTGAACCCCATACCGACCCTGTGGGTGGCGGTGGACTCCATACCGACTCTGTGGGCGGCAGTGAACCCTATATACTAATCCTGTGGGCGATACTGTACCCTATAGTCATCCTGTGGGGGCAATGGATGCCATACATATCCAGTGGGTGTTATTGTACCCCATACTTATTCTGTGGGTGGTTGGAGCCCCATACCCATCCTGTGGGTTATAGTGGACCCCATACTCATCCTGTGGGTGGTATTGGACCCCATACCTATCCTGTGGGTGGTTGTGAGCCCATACCCATCCTGTCGGTGGTAGTGGACGCAATACACATCCAGTGGATGGTATTGGATCCCATACCCTTCCTGTGGGTGGAAGTGATCCCCATACCATTCCTGTGGGTGGATGTGACCCCCATACTCATCCTGCGGGTGTTATTGGACCCCTTACCCACCTAACAGGTGGTAGTGGACCCTAATCCTATAGTTTCCAATAATCCACACCATACCATCCTGTTTGCAGTAGTTTACCCTATATACATTCCAACATAACATCGTTTTCTGTTAGCGTTCCTACAAAACATTCTTTAAAGATTTCTAAAGCACAAACTATAGTATATAATATTGATTGGTGAAGCACTTATTCTATGTAATAATTTATTGTGCTTATTATAATTTACTAAGAACAACTAATATTTCTCAAAACAAAACTACGAGCCTTCAATAGGATGTAGCTGATCTGTAATATTATAAGAGCATGGACAATAGTAGGTGAATTTCACAACCCATGTGGGACCTGAAAACTACAATTTTCGTTATAATTGAACCAATCACGACTATTCAGCTATCTACGTTGATGGACGAGTACTGTGAGACGTAAATTGGTACGTGAGGAAGAGTTTGAGCCTTGGTAAAAAAGTTAACTGGGAATATATCACATATGTACTAAATCACATTCCACATATTGACTTTAAGCACTAGTCATATATGTACTGTCTTGTGTGAGAACGGGTTGCAGAGGAACAATCTGATTAGTTTATTTATGTAAATCTATAAAAAGCAACTAATAAAAATTACTCCCTGACTTAACACTCCCTAAATGACTTTGTTTCCTAAACTTTTAATATAACAAACATGATATAAGGTGATAACAATGATGACAAAGGTAAAGATTGTATGGCATAGGTACATATATTGGGGGATTGGGTTGCACTAGATACAGAGCGAGTTTCAAGCACTAGGTAGGAAACTATGAAGAGGAAATTAGGTACTTTTTGGTTTTATTTTTGAAAAAGACAAAAGTTTGACAGCTTTTCAATTCGTTAGGGAGTGAGTTCCATAGACCAGGTTCCTTTATTTGCATAGAATGTTTACACAGATTCAGTTTGTCTCTAGGGATATCAAAGACATATTTATTTCTGGTGTGGTGATTATGTGTTCTATTACATCTGTCCAGGAAGAGTTTCAGAGCATGGTTTGCACTTAAGAACAGGGGTTTTGTAAATGTAATTGGCACACGAGAATGTATGGAGTGAGTTTCTGTTTAGCATGTTTAGGGATTTGAACAGGGAGGGCTGAGTTAGTTAGTTTAGTTCATTTATTATGCACCCCATACCCATCTTGTGGGCGGTAGTGGAAAGGGTTACAGAGGCACATAATGGGCTCAGGGACTGAACCCCACAATTCATTTAGCTAAGCAAGTTACAATCTTGATGAGCTAGTTATAAAATTCAATATAAGTCGTCACTTCAACAATGGGTTCGAGATCGACCTCAAGTACAGGTTCTAAATTAAGCAACTGACATATGTGGAGAGCTAGTGTCAAAATTTATATGTTTGTCCTGCACACCGCCCCCCCCCCCATCCAGTGGGCAGCGGTGGATAGGTTACAATCACTTAATTACTACCTACAATTAGCAAACTGGGGATATTTGGCTAAAATTTCTGGTAGCAGATCATTTTGAATGAAATATTGACACATCGCTGGAACATTAGTTATAGAATTGTCTCTAAATTCACGTATATTTTCGCACTCCATCACATAGTGACGGAGGGTGTGCGAATAATTTTGTTGACACAGTTTACATTTGGTCAGGTCTACGTCAGCAGATAATGAGAATTCCCAGAGATACTTGCAACCGAGTCTAAGCCGAGCAGTAGTAACATCTAGAAGTCTGCTGATATTATTGGATGATCCATAGATGTGTGGCTCCTCTTGCATGATAGTATGATGATAGATGGAATTACTGGTGTCAATTTCACTTTGCCTCAGATCTACAAGATCTTGTTGAAGTTCTCGGTGCACTGCTGCTCTCAGATTGCTCATTGACAATCCAAGGTTACACTCAACGGCTCCTTTAAAGGCAGATTCTTTGGCTAACTTATCAGCTCTATCATGCATTCGGAGGCCAACATGAGATGGAGACCACATGAAATGGACTCTGTTACCATCCTTAATAATTTTGTTGTATTTGTGTCTAGCTTCGGACACGAGCATGTTACAGTTATGTCTTAAAGAGTTGAGAGCATTTAAGGATGATAAGGAGTCACTTACAATTAATGTATCAAGTTTGGAGACTTGTACACATTTCAGTGCAAGCAGCAAGACAAATAGTTCAGTCTGAAGGGTAGAGGCCCAGTTGTTTATACGGACTCCCCACTCAAAGTATAGGCCATCGCCCATTGTCAGGACAACTGCACTTCCAGCTGCACCCGTGGTGCGGTGTAGGGAACCATCAGTGTATATGATTTGAGAGAGAGAATGCTCTGTGGACAGAGCATCAATATGGCTTAAGGCGTTGAGCTTTGCCTCAAGACGAAGCTTGGACTGATCTCTAATTTGCTTCTTGGGTGGAAAGGGAGGGATTAAAACTGGAAAGGGTGTAACCTCCCACGGTGCAGGAAAGTGCCGTTGTTGTTTCTCTTGGTACAAATCATGAACCCCATACATTCTGAGTTGAGTTCCAGTTTTTGTTATCCATTTGGAACAATGCTGATCTTCAATAAAGAAATTCTGGAGGGCTTCTGTGCAAGGATTAGGATGAGTTAGCCTAAGCATTTTTATACCAATTTGACAGTTAATTTCAGTAACACGATCAACAACGCTCAGAATATTAAGTTCCTTTCTCATATTAAGTATCTTTGTGGTACGAGGGCACCCAAGGATTATCCTCAAGGCTTCGTTCTGCAATTTTTCAAGCCCTCCAAGTTTTCTTTCAGGCATCAAAACAAGCAGAGGTGCAGCATAATCCACTAAAGATCTGATGTATGCAAGGTACATCATTTTGACAATGCTGACATTGGCACCATAGCCTGAGTGATAACCTGCAACAGCCTTGAGGGCTCGGAGCCTCTCTTTATACTGACGACAGAGTCTGAATACAACAGGACCATACAGTGGCACCTCAAGGCCAAGGTATTTGAATCTGTTTACATAGTCAAGCTGGGAGCCATCAGACAGTTGCATCTTGCGAACACCTCCTCCCTGCCTGGGTGGGCGCTGATTTATTTATTTTATTTATTTATTTATTTATATATATACAAGAAGGTACATTGGGTTTGTGAGAATACATTGTATAGTACAGTATTTACATTCTTGTAAAGCCACTAGTACGCACAGCGTTTCGGGCAGGTCCTTAATCTAACAGATAATTTTAAGTAGGTAATTTCAATCAGAATTGATAAATGATAAAGATACATTACAAGAGAAAAATGAGATGAGAGAGATAAGTAAGTATATTAAAGCACATTGTTATATTAAAGCTCTGATTGATTACATTGACAGCTTGATTAGTAATTTAAACAAGGTTAATAAACACCATACAGCAGATTGACAGCACATATAAGACAGCAATGAACACAATGGTAAAGATGTTCAGATTGGGTACATAAAGATTGGGAGACTGGGTAGCAAAAGATACAGATAAACAAGATTTATAAACACCATACAACAGATTGGCAGCACATATAAGAAAACAGCAATGATCACAATGGTAAAGATGTACAAATTGGGAACATAAAGGTTGGGAGATTGGGTAGCAAATGATACAGTGCAATTTTAAGGCAAAAAGTGAAAAACTATGAAGATGAAATTAGGTATTTTTTAGTATTGATTTTGAATGATGTAAAAGTTGGACAGCTTTTCAATTCAGTAGGGAGTGAGTTCCATAAACTGGGTCCCTTTATTTGCATAGAGTGTTTACACAGATTAAGTTTAACTCTCGGGATATCAAAGAGATATTTATTTCTGGTGTGGTGATAATGGGTCCTATTACATCTGTCCAGGAAGAGTTTTAGACAAGGATTTGCATTTAAGAACAGGGTTTTGTAAATGTAGTTGACACAAGAGAATTTGTGGAGTGAGATTATGTTTAGCATGTTTAGGGAGTTAAACATGGGGGCTGTGTGTTGTCTGAAAGCAGAATTTGATATTATTCTGATAGCAGATTTTTGCTGGGTGATGATGGACTTGAGGCGGTTTGCAGTGGTTGAACCCCATGCACAGATACCATAGTTGAGATAGGGATAGATTAGTGCATAATATAGAGAGATGAGAGCAGAGTTAGGAACATAATATCTGATTTTGGAGAGTATACCAACTGTTTTAGAGACTTTCTTAGTTATGTGTTGTATGCGGGTACTGAAGTTGAGTCTCTTGTCTAGGAATATGCCAAGAAACTTTCCATCATTTTTATTGCTAATGTTTACGTTGGCAATCTGAAGCTGAATTGCATTTGTAGATTTGCTTCCGAATAGGATGTAGTAGGTCTTTTCTATGTTAAGTGTTAGTTTGTTGGTTGACATCCATAAGTGGACTTTTTTTAGTTCATTATTAACAACACCATTTAGTGTATGTGGGTTGGGGTTGGAGTAGATGAGGGTAGTATCATCAGCAAACAAAATAGGTTTCAGAATGTTAGAGACATTAGGCAGACCATTAATGTATATAAGAAAAAGAAGAGGTCCCAAGATGCTGCCCTGTGGCACTCCAACAGTTATTGGTAGAATGGGAGAGATTATATTATTGATGGCTACACATTGGTGTCTATCACTAAGATAGGATTGGATATAGTCCAGTGCATGGCCATGGAATTTAGTATCTTTGTTTTCTCTGCTGAGATAATTAAACCTAGGTCCTGACATGAGTCTAATACAGAGTTAAGAGTGTTCTGCGTGTTAGCATACCCAGTGGTGTGTATCATTATATCATCAGCATAGCTAATGGTGTGGACGTTGGGTTTGCTCGGTATAGAGTTTAACAGCGTGTTTATTAAGATATTAAATAAGGTAGGACTGAGGACACCACCCTGCGGGGTGCCTAGTTCAAAGTCTCTTGTTACACTCCTGTGCCCCTGGAAAAATACAGATGACTTCCTGTTGGATAAGTAACCCCTGATCCAACAAAGAAGCCGACCACCAATATTCATTCTTGCAAGCTTACTCAAGATAACATGTCTATTTGCAATATCAAAAGCAGACTTAAGATCTAGGAAGGTGGTATATGACTTTTCAGTGTGCAGGGTAAGAAAGGTGGTGATGCAATGATGCACACTCCTTCCATGCATGAAGCCATATATCTGGGGGGATAGCATGGTTCTTATTCTATGGAGGAGACGGTTTAGGACCATTCTCTCGAATGTTTTGCAAATGCAGCTAGTAAGGGAAATTGGGCGGAAAGCATTCTCTTGATTTGGCTTGGGAATTGGAATGATTATACTGTTGGTCCAAGAGATAGGAAGCTCCCCAGTAACATAGCTCATATTATACAGCTCAAGCAGGGGATTCCCTGGTACTAAAGGGAGCAGACGCAATATGTCATAAGTGATACCATCTTCACCGGGGGGTGTGGCTTTGCCTTTGTTTAGGGCCGCGAGTAATTCAAACTCAGTATATGGCACGTTGCATTCATCTTCCTTGTGGAGCATGAAGTCAATGAGCCTTTCTCGATCTCCGTAACCAGCATTTAATCTGAACTGTATGTCTGGGGGAAGATTATTGAAGCTAGAGGTGGTTGCCCAAGCATCGACTAACTCGTTTGCTCTGTGTAGAGGGTGAGGGTGTGCTACTTGGCCGATCTTATCGCCTTTAATTCTTTTAATATCCTTCCATGCCTGGCTGAGGGGGGTGTGAGAGTTGAGACTGTTAACAAAAGTTTCCCAGTTATCTTGCCTGAGCTCTGTCATGCGCTCCCTCGCCTTGGCTAGGGCTTTCTGAAAGAGCTTGAGCATTGCTGGCGTACGTGTTTCCCTATATGCAAGTCCAACTCGTCTGGCAGTGCGTTTCAAAGTACGTAGTTTGGGGGTCATTGTAGTAGGCATGGCGTTTATTACCTTTCATATCGTTGCGACTATTGGATGGTGCAGGGGGCCGACCTAAAGGGTCAGCAAACATCTGAATGCTCTGTACTAGACCGTCGTTAAATGTCTGGACTGTGGAGGGATCATAAGTGCTGTACCACTCTGACACATGAGCAACAAAGTCTTCACGTCGAGCAGGAGGAACACTGAGCCGTTTGCGTTTGAAAGTCCCACCGGGCAGGATGGTATTTCCTATACATAGAGTAGTCAATCTAGGGTGATGATCTGACAACAAATCTGTTACAATAGATGATGTGCACCAGACGTGAGAGACGTTGAAACCAACACAGAGGTCTAGAATGCCTCCACAAATATGCGTGGGTTCAAGGTCACCCACAATCTGCACATCTTGGTGACTATTTAGTAGCGACAGCAGTTGATTCCCGTTACCGTTACTGAAGCGAGAGTCACCAATGTCCTTGTGTCTAGCATTGTAGTCACCAAGAATGATGGTTGGCTCTGCTTGAGCGCAGTCCGGAAGATCAATATAATTTAACTTTCCTGCTGGAGCATATAGATTAAATACATTGAGAACAGAGTTGTCCACATAGATCCTCACTCCATGATACTGTTGACCGGCAGTTTGTTTTTCTGGCAGAAGTTGATGGGGTAGGGATTGTTTGATGTATAGAATGCAAGAGTTACTGGATCTGAGGTTGTAAGAAACAAATGAGGGCAATTTCTGGGGTGAGGATCTTGCGGGAACTCTGCACTCCTGGAGACATACAATATCGATGTGTTCAGTTGTTACTTTGTGATGTAAATCTGAGAACCTTTTTTTGAGGGACGCAATGTTCCAGCTTAGGACGGATAACTTAGTTAATTGTGCATTTAAAGTCAGCATCATATATTGATATTATTAGTTCACTTAATATTTATTATCTATATACATATTATCTATTGCACTACGGTATAAGTCCAGGAACATTTCTTAGTTTATTACCAATGTCACACATTTGCCTCCAATGGTCTAGTACAATTTGTCTGTCATTTCCAGCTATAGAGTCGTTTTGAACATACTTTAGCACAACTTTGGCAGTTAACCTGCGTGGAAGGGCTCCACTACACAAGGTTTCAAGATCACTAGAAGTTTCCCCTGATAGGCAAGCGAACACATGTTTGGAGGGTTCAGGGGTGGAAGGGGGAGTTTGGCAGTCATTGCTTACAAGTTCCCTCATACACGTGAGCATCAACGAAATATCGCTGGTGGATTTTTTCTCATGTTGGAGTTGCTCTTGCAGCCGCTCCGTCTGCTGCTGTGACTGCTGCTGGTGTTCCTGCAACCGGTCACGAAGGGCAACCACTGCTTGAACAGTGGAGCGACCCAAGGGCGAGGTGGTAGGGAGGCTGAGGTTGCGATCTGTCTCATTTTGATCCAGTTCCTTATCCCCCACTTCCAGTTGACTGTGGGGTCCAGCTGTGGATGGTGGTCTCACAGTAGGTGACATTATCCCAGAACCAGGAAGTGGCCACTCTACATCAGGGGAAGGCCCACCACTGGCAGAAGATGCAACACCTGGTTCTTGTGGGGGAGCTGGGATGATGGCACGAGTCTTCGGTCTGGCACCGGTCCCCTTGTGCACTTCGTAATTTAAAGGTGGTGAGTTTGGCAGCCAGCTGGAGCGAACATCACCTCCAGATGGCTCTGAACAGCGAGTGGGACTGATGGCAGCATTTGGCAACTGCTCTTCATGGTGGTGTGAAGGGTATGGCGAGTGTTGTGTCAACACCTCCGGGAGGCAGCAGGTTCCTGGCACCTGACGGGCAGGCGCAGGTTGAACAGACACCTGTCGACGGAGAGAACTGTGCAATCCTTCGTCCCCAGCTGCTGCGTGAAGGACGTTCACTATGGAGTTGTTGTTATACTGGATCCCGGACACGGCTGTTGTTTGCCACTTTCCTCCCCCGTGGACACAAGAGCGTGTCCGCCGGGGGTCACTTGAAGTTGCCCATATTTTACTGTTGGACATATTTTTATGTCCGATGAACAAATATTTCTATAAAATTCAATTCTTATCCGATCGACTTGGGGATAGTATGAACATGTTTGCCATAAAATTTACGTTTTCTTTAGTAGCCACATAGCCTAATTGGGAGAACGGCATTGTCTTGTATCTTCGTGGGAAGACTATTGTAGATCGCCGATGTGCAGTAACAGATAACACTTCACCCACTTCCCACACTCTCGCGGGTGGGCCGTGATCATCATTCTTCATTTATATGCATATGTTCGTGTAGGGAATTTTATTGCAATCTCAAAGATACCAAATTTAACGCTGTAGGACAAGTGTGGAGTTGACAACCCTGAAAAGAATGGAAACATCTCGTCGGTGTTTGGAGCTCACGGCTAGTGATCCAGGTAGTTTCTTTATTGGTAGTGGTTTAAATCACAGTTTGGGGACATTTTATACATATGTTCTTCTAGAATATTCTATTGCGAACACATTGGTACAAAATGAAATGTGTACATCGAAAATTAAGATCAGGACAGTGAAAAGAGTTAACACTTTTCAGTGTTTCCGCTCGATGGCCCGAAACGCTGAGAGAACTTTGCGCTAACATTTTTCCTTGTTCGCCGGGAGGCTGAAAGTGTATTAATTTCCTTTCCTGCCCGAGTTTCGGGCAAGAAAAACACTAAGACTAAAACTTCATACTAATTGAGATTAAAGTATAAATTGTATTGAGAAAAAATAAGAAAAAAATGAAAAAAGGGGGGAAAACATGGCAGAAAAAAAGCAAAAATACAATTTGGTCAACAAACAGCATTGTTTAAAATAGAAGACATGGGTTGACATTTTGGGGGTGAGGTAAGTTACACTGAGTTAATTAGGTAGTACTTAGTTTTTATCTTAAACTGGTTGAGAGAGGTACAGTCTTTAACATAATTGGGAAGGTCATTCCACATTCTGGGTCCCTTGATTTGTAAAGCATTTCTAGTTTGACTAAGTCGTACTCTTGGAATATCAAATAGGTATTTGTTTCTGGTGTGGTGCTCATGGGATCTGTTACAACCTTCTAGGAAGCTTTTAAGGTCAGGACTGACATTACAGTTCAACGTTTTATATATATAAAATACACATGAGAGGATGTGCAGTGACTTAATATCTAACATATTCAGAGATTTGAGTAAGGGTACCGAGTGATGTCTGGGGCCAGAGTTAGATATTGTTCTAATAGCAGCTTTGTGTTGAGTAATTAGAGGACGTAAATGATTTTGGGTAGTAGAGCCCCAAGCACAAATACCATAGTTGAGATAAGGATAGATGAGAGAGTAATAGAGAGTCACCAGGGCAGGGCGGGGTACATAATATCTGGTCTTAGAAAGAATGCCAACAGTTTTTGAAACTTTTTTTGATATATTTAGAATATGTCCCTGGAAATTCAGCGTTCTGGTCAATGAGAACGCCAAGGAATTTGCCATCTAATTTGTTACAAATTTGGGTATTGTTAATCCTGAGATATATTTGATTTGAGAATTTATTGCCAAACAAAATATAGAAAGTTTTGTCAATATTGAGGGTGAGTTTGTTGGCAGTTAGCCAAAGATGGACTTTATTTAGCTCAGTATTCACTGTGACATTTAGAGCAAGGGGGTCAGGACTGGTGTTTTTTTTATTATTATTATTATTTTCTACCACAGACGTGGCCACACATTTACAATGCTAACCAACATATATACATTTTCTACTGTCCTCTATGGACAGGGTTAGAGATGTGTTAAACATATAGTTCAAGGGTTTATTGAACAATCAACCACAGAAGGTGATTTGGTGCTTTTAAAATGCTAAGCTAACCTACATACGTAAATACATAGATATACAGATTTACGTATGCCCTACATAAAGTGTTCGATGTGTCTTTTACATAGTGTCATTAATGTGCATTTACAAAGGTGAAATGTAATTCTGATCAGCTTCCATATATACTTCATATACATACATATACATACACACACACACACACACGTATATGTACATATACATATATACATACATATACACACACACACACATGCATGCACATACATTTGTCTCTTTTACTCTGACAGGGTGAGATAGCTGATAGAGAAACTAGTGTGCAATTAAGCACTTAATGTTGTTTTATTTCACGTGTTCCTGTCATGTGTTGGTGTTTGACCTGACCAGAGTGTACACCAAGTGTCTCAGGTTAGTTCATTGTTGTTGATGACCTGTCCAGTGGGTCGAGGCCTTGTGTCTGTATACATCTGTCAGGTGGTGGGTCAAGGTCACCTGCTACAACAGTGGGTCGAGGCCTTGTGTCTGTATACATCTGTCAGGTGGTGGGTCAAGGTCACCTGCTACAACAGTGGGTCGAGGCCTTGTGTCTGTATACATCTGTCAGGTGGTGGGTCAAGGTCACCTGCTACAACAGTGGGTCGAGGCCTTGTGTCTGTATACATCTGTCAGGTGGTGGGTCAAGGTCACCTGCTACAACAGTGGGTCGAGGCCTTGTGTCTGTATACACCTGTCAGGTGGTGGGTCAAGGACACCTGCTACAACAGTGGGTCGAGGCCTTGTGTCTGTATACATCTGTCAGGTGGTGGGTCAAGGTCACCTGCTACAACAGTGGGTCGAGGCTTGTGTCACTACACACCTGTCAGGTGGTGGGTCAAGGTCACCTGCTACAACAGTGGGTCGAGGCCTTGTGTCTGTATACACCTGTCAGGTGGTGGGTCAAGGACACCTGCTACAACAGTGGGTCGAGGCCTTGTGTCTGTATACATCTGTCAGGTGGTGGGTCAAGGTCACCTGCTACAATAGTGGGTCGAGGCCTTGTGTCTGTATACATCTGTCAGTTGGTGGGTCAAGGTCACCTGCTACAACAGTGGGTCGAGGCCTTGTGTCACTACACACCTGTCAGGTGGTGGGTCAAGGTCACCTGCTACAACAGTGGGTCGAGGCCTTGTGTCTGTATACATCTGTCAGGTGGTGGGTCAAGGACACCTGCTACAACAGTGGGTCGAGGCCTTGTGTCTGTATACATCTGTCAGGTGGTGGGTCAAGGTCACCTGCTACAACAGTGGGTCGAGGCCTTGTGTCTGTATATATCTGTCAGGTGGTGGGTCAAGATCACCTGCTACAACAGTGGGTCGAGGCCTTGTGTCACTACACATCTGTCAGGTGGTGGGTCAAGGACACCTGCTACAACAGTGGGTCGAGGCCTTGTGTCACTACACATCTGTCAGGTGGTGGGTCAAGGACACCTGCTACAACAGTGGGTCGAGGCCTTGTGTCACTACACACCTGTCAGGTGGTGGGTCAAGGTCACCTGCTACAACAGTGGGTCGAGGCCTTGTGTCTGTATACACCTGTCAGGTGGTGGGTCAAGGACACCTGCTACAACAGTGGGTCGAGGCCTTGTGTCTGTATACATCTGTCAGGTGGTGGGTCAAGGTCACCTGCTACAACAGTGGGTCGAGGCCTTGTGTCACTACACACCTGTCAGGTGGTGGGTCAAGGTCACCTGCTACAACAGTGGGTCGAGGCCTTGTGTCTGTATACACCTGTCAGGTGGTGGGTCAAGGACACCTGCTACAACAGTGGGTCGAGGCCTAGTGTCACTACACACCTGTCAGGTGGTGGGTCAAGGACACCTGCTGCAACAGTGGGTCGAGGCCTTGTGTCACTACACACCTGTCAGTTGGTGGGTCAAGGACACCTGCTGCAACAGTGGGTCGAGGCCTTGTGTCTGTATACACCTGTCAGGTGGTGGCTCAAGGACACCTGCTACAACAGTGGGTCGAGGCCTAGTGTCACTACACACCTGTCAGGTGGTGGGTCAAGGACACCTGCTGCAACAGTGGGTCGAGGCCTTGTGTCACTACACACCTGTCAGGTGGTGGGTCAAGGACACCTGCTACAACAGTGGGTCGAGGCCTTGTGTCACTACACACCTGTCAGGTGGTGGGTCAAGGTCACCTGCTACAACAGTGGGTCGAGGCCTTGTGTCACTACACACCTGTCAGGTGGTGGGTCAAGGACTCCTGCTACAACAGTGGGTCGAGGCCTTGTGTCACTACACACCTGTCAGGTGGTGGGTCAAGGACACCTGCTACAACAGTGGGTCGAGGCCTTGTGTCACTACACACCTGTCAGGTGGTGGGTCAAGGTCACCTGCTACAACAGTGGGTCGAGGCCTTGTGTCACTACACACCTGTCAGGTGGTGGGTCAAGGACACCTGCTACAACAGTGGGTCGAGGCCTTGTGTCTGTATACACCTGTCAGGTGGTGGGTCAAGGACACCTGCTACAACAGTGGGTCGAGGCCTTGTGTCACTACACACCTGTCAGGTGGTGGGTCAAGGTCACCTGCTACAACAGTGGGTCGAGGCCTTGTGTCTGTATACACCTGTCAGGTGGTGGGTCAAGGACACCTGCTACAACAGTGGGTCGAGGCCTAGTGTCACTACACACCTGTCAGGTGGTGGGTCAAGGACACCTGCTGCAACAGTGGGTCGAGGCCTTGTGTCACTACACACCTGTCAGGTGGTGGGTCAAGGACACCTGCTGCAACAGTGGGTCGAGGCCTTGTGTCTGTATACACCTGTCAGGTGGTGGGTCAAGGACACCTGCTACAACAGTGGGTCGAGGCCTAGTGTCACTACACACCTGTCAGGTGGTGGGTCAAGGACACCTGCTGCAACAGTGGGTCGAGGCCTTGTGTCACTACACACCTGTCAGGTGGTGGGTCAAGGACACCTGCTACAACAGTGGGTCGAGGCCTTGTGTCACTACACACCTGTCAGGTGGTGGGTCAAGGTCACCTGCTACAACAGTGGGTCGAGGCCTTGTGTCACTACACACCTGTCAGGTGGTGGGTCAAGGACACCTGCTACAACAGTGGGTCGAGGCCTTGTGTCACTACACACCTGTCAGGTGGTGAGTCAAGGACACCTTCTACAACAGTGGGTCGAGGCCTTGTGTCACTACACACCTGTCAGGTGGTGGGTCAAGGACACCTGCTACAACAGTGGGTCGAGGCCTTGTGTCTGTATACATCTGTCAGGTGGTGGGTCAAGGTCACCTGCTACAATAGTGGGTCGAGGCCTTGTGTCTGTATACATCTGTCAGTTGGTGGGTCAAGGTCACCTGCTACAACAGTGGGTCGAGGCCTTGTGTCACTACACACCTGTCAGGTGGTGGGTCAAGGTCACCTGCTACAACAGTGGGTCGAGGCCTTGTGTCTGTATACATCTGTCAGGTGGTGGGTCAAGGACACCTGCTACAACAGTGGGTCGAGGCCTTGTGTCTGTATACATCTGTCAGGTGGTGGGTCAAGGTCACCTGCTACAACAGTGGGTCGAGGCCTTGTGTCTGTATATATCTGTCAGGTGGTGGGTCAAGATCACCTGCTACAACAGTGGGTCGAGGCCTTGTGTCACTACACATCTGTCAGGTGGTGGGTCAAGGACACCTGCTACAACAGTGGGTCGAGGCCTTGTGTCACTACACATCTGTCAGGTGGTGGGTCAAGGACACCTGCTACAACAGTGGGTCGAGGCCTTGTGTCACTACACACCTGTCAGGTGGTGGGTCAAGGTCACCTGCTACAACAGTGGGTCGAGGCCTTGTGTCTGTATACACCTGTCAGGTGGTGGGTCAAGGACACCTGCTACAACAGTGGGTCGAGGCCTTGTGTCTGTATACATCTGTCAGGTGGTGGGTCAAGGTCACCTGCTACAACAGTGGGTCGAGGCCTTGTGTCACTACACACCTGTCAGGTGGTGGGTCAAGGTCACCTGCTACAACAGTGGGTCGAGGCCTTGTGTCTGTATACACCTGTCAGGTGGTGGGTCAAGGACACCTGCTACAACAGTGGGTCGAGGCCTAGTGTCACTACACACCTGTCAGGTGGTGGGTCAAGGACACCTGCTGCAACAGTGGGTCGAGGCCTTGTGTCACTACACACCTGTCAGGTGGTGGGTCAAGGACACCTGCTGCAACAGTGGGTAGAGGCCTTGTGTCTGTATACACCTGTCAGGTGGTGGCTCAAGGACACCTGCTACAACAGTGGGTCGAGGCCTAGTGTCACTACACACCTGTCAGGTGGTGGGTCAAGGACACCTGCTGCAACAGTGGGTCGAGGCCTTGTGTCACTACACACCTGTCAGGTGGTGGGTCAAGGACACCTGCTACAACAGTGGGTCGAGGCCTTGTGTCACTACACACCTGTCAGGTGGTGGGTTAAGGTCACCTGCTACAACAGTGGGTCGAGGCCTTGTGTCACTACACACCTGTCAGGTGGTGGGTCAAGGACTCCTGCTACAACAGTGGGTCGAGGCCTTGTGTCACTACACACCTGTCAGGTGGTGGGTCAAGGACACCTGCTACAACAGTGGGTCGAGGCCTTGTGTCACTACACACCTGTCAGGTGGTGGGTCAAGGTCACCTGCTACAACAGTGGGTCGAGGCCTTGTGTCACTACACACCTGTCAGGTGGTGGGTCAAGGACACCTGCTACAACAGTGGGTCGAGGCCTTGTGTCTGTATACACCTGTCAGGTGGTGGGTCAAGGACACCTGCTACAACAGTGGGTCGAGGCCTTGTGTCACTACACACCTGTCAGGTGGTGGGTCAAGGTCACCTGCTACAACAGTGGGTCGAGGCCTTGTGTCTGTATACACCTGTCAGGTGGTGGGTCAAGGACACCTGCTACAACAGTGGGTCGAGGCCTAGTGTCACTACACACCTGTCAGGTGGTGGGTCAAGGACACCTGCTGCAACAGTGGGTCGAGGCCTTGTGTCACTACACACCTGTCAGGTGGTGGGTCAAGGACACCTGCTGCAACAGTGGGTCGAGGCCTTGTGTCTGTATACACCTGTCAGGTGGTGGCTCAAGGACACCTGCTACAACAGTGGGTCGAGGCCTAGTGTCACTACACACCTGTCAGGTGGTGGGTCAAGGACACCTGCTGCAACAGTGGGTCGAGGCCTTGTGTCACTACACACCTGTCAGGTGGTGGGTCAAGGACACCTGCTACAACAGTGGGTCGAGGCCTTGTGTCACTACACACCTGTCAGGTGGTGGGTCAAGGTCACCTGCTACAACAGTGGGTCGAGGCCTTGTGTCACTACACACCTGTCAGGTGGTGGGTCAAGGACACCTGCTACAACAGTGGGACGAGGCCTTGTGTCACTACACACCTGTCAGGTGGTGGGTCAAGGACACCTTCTACAACAGTGGGTCGAGGCCTTGTGTCACTACACACCTGTCAGGTGGTGGGTCAAGGACACCTGCTACAACAGTGGGTCGAGGCCTTGTGTCACTACACACCTGTCAGGTGGTGGGTCAAGGTCACCTGCTACAACAGTGGGTCGAGGCCTTGTGTCACTACACACCTGTCAGGTGGTGGGTCAAGGACACCTGCTACAACAGTGGGTCGAGGCCTTGTGTCACTACACACCTGTCAGGTGGTGGGTCAAGGTCACCTGCTACAACAGTGGGTCGAGGCCTTGTGTCACTACACACCTGTCAGGTGGTGGGTCAAGGTCACCTGCTACAACAGTGGGTCGAGGCCTTGTGTCACTACACACCTGTCAGGTGGTGGGTCAAGGTCACCTGCTACAACAGTGGGTCGAGGCCTTGTGTCACTACACACCTGTCAGGTGGTGGGTCAAGGACACCTGCTACAACAGTGGGTCGAGGCCTTGTGTCACTACACACCTGTCAGGTGGTGTGTCAAGGTCACCTGCTACAACAGTGGGTCGAGGCCTTGTGTCACTACACACCTGTCAGGTGGTGGGTCAAGGTCACCTGCTACAACAGTGGGTCGAGGCCTTGTGTCACTACACACCTGTCAGGTGGTGGGTCAAGGTCACCTGCTACAACAGTGGGTCGAGGCCTTGTGTCACTACACACCTGTCAGGTGGTGGGTCAAGGTCACCTGCTACAACAGTGGGTCGAGGCCTTGTGTCTGTATACACCTGTCAGGTGGTGGGTCAAGGACACCTGCTACAACAGTGGGTCGAGGCCTTGTGTCTGTATACATCTGTCAGGTGGTGGGTCAAGGTCACCTGCTACAACAGTGGGTCGAGGCCTTGTGTCACTACACACCTGTCAGGTGGTGGGTCAAGGTCACCTGCTACAACAGTGGGTCGAGGCCTTGTGTCACTACACACCTGTCAGGTGGTGGGTCAAGGACACCTGCTGCAACAGTGGGTCGAGGCCTTGTGTCTGTATACACCTGTCAGGTGGTGGGTCAAGGACACCTGCTACAACAGTGGGTCGAGGCCTAGTGTCACTACACACCTGTCAGGTGGTGGGTCAAGGACACCTGCTGCAACAGTGGGTCGAGGCCTTGTGTCACTACACACCTGTCAGGTGGTGGGTCAAGGACACCTGCTACAACAGTGGGTCGAGGCCTTGTGTCACTACACACCTGTCAGGTGGTGGGTCAAGGTCACCTGCTACAACAGTGGGTCGAGGCCTTGTGTCACTACACACCTGTCAGGTGGTGGGTCAAGGACACCTGCTACAACAGTGGGTCGAGGCCTTGTGTCACTACACACCTGTCAGGTGGTGGGTCAAGGACACCTGCTACAACAGTGGGTCGAGGCCTTGTGTCACTACACACCTGTCAGGTGGTGGGTCAAGGTCACCTGCTACAACAGTGGGTCGAGGCCTTGTGTCACTACACACCTGTCAGGTGGTGGGTCAAGGACACCTGCTACAACAGTGGGTCGAAGCCTTGTGTCACTACACACCTGTCAGGTGGTGGGTCAAGGACACCTGCTACAACAGTGGGTCGAGGCCTTGTGTCACTACACACCTGTCAGGTGGGGGGTCAAGGACACCTGCTGTGGGGGGGTGTTAAATGATTGCTATATTGTTTTGACGTGCTATATTGAGGCTTAAATAGGGATCCAACTTGTACATACCGGGGCTCACATTAAGGCTGTTGTTACAATGTTTGATCAGAGCAGACTCGATCACGTTTCGTTCAACAAAATCCTTACTTTTAACAATACATTTTGCCCCTGCGAAGTCGATAGAATGATTACATAAACTGGAATGTAAATACAATGCACTGGATTGCTGGGCTGTACGAATAGCATATGAATGCTGTTTTAAACGCGAGGAAAGAGATTTACCTGTCTGGCCGATGTAAACACATGCACACTCATTACAAGGGATGGAATACACACAACCTGCTACAGACGAGGGCGAGTTCTTAATTAACATGGACTTAACTGTATTATCATTTTTGAACACTAGATTAATATTAAGGTTCTTCAGGGCTGGGGCAAGATTTACTAGACCCTCAGAATACGGTAATACCAACGGATTTTTCAGTTCTGGTTTAGACTTAGTAGTCTGTTTGTAGAAAGTCCTTTTTGCTTGACCAAACGCAAGATCCAAGATCGATTTTGGGTATTTTAACTTCTTCCCAATTTCAAATATATTTGCTATTTCTTCATCGAAAAATTCCGGACTGCAAACTCTCAGTGCTCTGAGAAACATACCAGAAAAAACTGCCCGCTTGACCTGAACATGATGATTTGAATAAAAATGTCCATACGAGCACACATTGGTAGGTTTCCTATACACATTGAATTTGAAACTTCTACCAATTCTATGAATCATGATGTCTAAAAAAGGCAGAACACCATTCACTTCGTTCTCAATTGTGAATTTAATTGACGGAACCTGCGAATTAATTTGATTGAGAAAATCAGTTTCGTCATGATTAACCGGCCACAGGCATTAAATATCGTCAACGTACCTGTACCAAAGCAAATTTGAGGGTAAAATCCTGGGAAGGATATTTGTTTCCAAACATTCCATGTACAGATTGCTCAAAACAGGGGAGAGAGGATTACCCATCGCCATGCCAAATGTTTGTTTATAAAATGAATCATTAAACCTGAAATAATTATCTTTAATGCACAATTTTATAAGTTCAATAATGGTGTTAGTAGGCAAAATTAAATTATACCTTGGGAGTAGATCCCGTAAGAATGACAACAGATCATCAACAGGAACCCTAGTGAACAGAGCCGTCACATCAAAACTCACAAGTATAAAATCATAATTTAATTTCAAACTAGACAACTTATTAACCAAGTCCAAGTCCAACAACTTGGATTATGTGGATTATTATCACATGTGGTTATTCTGCATACATACATATATATATATATATATATATATATATATATATATATATATATATATATATATATATATATATATATATATATATATATATATATATATATATATATATATATATATTAGTATATTTTGGTAGCAGTCTTTCCTGTAGACATATATTATTAAATATGACCGAAAAAGTAAGATTAATAATTCTAACACGAATTTTCTCAATCTTTCGTACATTTCTTTTCACTGTTGGTGGTAATTCAAAAATCGATGCAGACGTGAGATTATATAACATGTTTAATTCTCCCTCTCACCAACAGATAGACAGCATTCTAACAGATTCTGCCAATTCTTCTCCCGACAAGAAACATGATTTTTGAATTACCACCAACAGTGAAAAGAAATGTACGAAAGATTGAGAAAATTCGTGTTAGAATTATTAATCTTATTTTTTCGGTCATATTTAATAATATATATATATATATATATATATATATATATATATATATATATATATATATATATATATATATATATATATATATATATATATATATATATATATTAGTTTTCCCCTCTCATTTATTTATTTATTTATTTATTTATTTATTTATATATATACAAGAAGGTACATTGGGTTTGTGAGAATACATTGGATAGTACAGTATTTACATTCTTGTAAAGCCACTAGTACGCGCAGCGTTTCGGGCAGGTCCTTAATCTAGCAGATAATTTTAAGTAGGTAATTTCAATCAGAATTGATAAATGATAAAGATACATTACAAGAGAAAAATGAGATGAGAGAGATAAGTAAGTATATTAAAGCACATTGTTATATTAAAGCTCTGATTGATTACATTGACAGCTTGATTAGTAATTTAAACAAGATTAATAGACACCATACAGCAGATTGACAGCACATATAAGACAGCAATGATCACAATGGTAAAGATGTTCAAATTGGGAACATAAAGGTTGGGAGATTGGGTAGCAATAGATACAGTGCAATTTTAAGGCAAAAAGTGAAAAACTATGAAGATGAAATTAGGTACTTTTTAGTATTGATTTTGAATGATGTAAAAGTTGGACAGCTTTTCAATTCAGTAGGGAGCGAGTTCCATAAACTGGGTCCCTTTATTTGCATAGAGTGTTTACACAGATTAAGTTTAACTCTGGGGATATCAAAGAGATATTTATTTCTGGTGTGGTGATAATGGGTCCTATTACATCTGTCCAGGAAGAGTTTCAGACAAGGATTTGCATTTAAGAACAGGGTTTTGTAAATGTAGTTGACACAAGAGAATTTATGGAGTGAGATTATGTTTAGCATGTTTAGGGAGTTAAACAAGGGGGCTGTGTGTTGTCTGAAAGCAGAATTTGATATTATTCTGATAGCAGATTTTTGCTGGGTGATGATGGACTTGAGGTGGTTTGCAGTGGTTGAACCCCATGCACAGATACCATAGTTGAGATAGGGATAGATTAGTGCATAATATAGAGAGATGAGAGCAGAGTTAGGAACATAATATCTGATTTTGGAGAGTATACCAACTGTTTTAGAGACTTTCTTAGTTATGTGTTGTATGTGGGTACTGAAGTTGAGTCTCTTGTCTAGGAATATGCCAAGAAACTTTCCATCATTTTTATTGCTAATGTTTACATTGTCAATCTGAAGCTGAATTGCATTTGTAGATTTGCTTCCAAATAGGATGTATTAGGTCTTTTCTATGTTACGTGTTAGTTTGTTGGTTGACAAACCTGGAATCTCATTGGAGAGGGAAAACCACTGCGGTTTTCATACATATTTCATATCTCGCCTCTCTTCTTTCGGATTGCTCATTCCACACCTGGCCTCCCTGCATGGTGCCTGGGTGTGTCCACATCTGGCCTCCCAGCATGGTGCCTGGGGTGTGTCGCTGGCCTCCCAGCATGGTGCCTGGGGTGTGTCCACATCTGGCCTCCCAGCGTGGTGCCTGGGGGTGTCCACATCTGGCCTCCCAGCATGGTGCCTGGGGTGTGTCCACATCTGGCCTCCCAGCATGGTGCCTGGGTGTGTCCACATCTGGCCTCCCAGCATGGTGCCTGGGGGTGTCCACATCTGGCCTCCCAGCATGGTGCCTGGGGTGTGCCCACATCTGGCCTCCCAGCATGGTGCCTGGGGTGTGTCCACATCTGGCCTCCCAGCATGGTGCCTGGGTGTGTCCACATCTGGCCTCCCAGCATGGTGCCTGGGGTGTGCCCACATCTGGCCTCCCAGCATGGTGCCTGGGGTGTGTCCACATCTGGCCTCCCAGCATGGTGCCTGGGTGTGTCCACATCTGGCCTCCCAGCATGGTGCCTGGGGTGTGTCCACATCTGGCCTCCCAGCATGGTGCCTGGGTGTGTCCACATCTGGCCTCCCAGCATGGTGCCTGGGGTGTGTCCACATCTGGCCTCCCAGCATGGTGCCTGGGTGTGTCCACATCTGGCCTCCCAGCATGGTGCCTGGGGTGTGTCCACATCTGGCCTCCCAGCATGGTGCCTGGGTGTGTCCACATCTGGCCTCCCAGCATGGTGCCTGGGTGTGTCCACATCTGGCCTCCCAGCATGGTGCCTGGGCCTGGGTGTGTCCACATCTGGCCTCCCAGCATGGTGCCTGGGTGTGTCCACATCTGGCCTCCCAGCATGGTGCCTGGGTGTGTCCACATCTGGCCTCCCAGCATGGTGCCTGGGGTGTGTCCACATCTGGCCTCCCAGCATGGTGCCTGGGGTGTGTCCACATCTGGCCTCCCAGCATGGTGCCTGGGTGTGTCCACATCTGGCCTCCCAGCATGGTGCCTGGGGTGTGTCCACATCTGGCCTCCCAGCATGGTGCCTGGGGTGTGTCCACATCTGGCCTCCCAGCATGGTGCCTGGGTGTGTCCACATCTGGCCTCCCAGCATGGTGCCTGGGGTGTGTCCACATCTGGCCTCCCTGCATGGTGCCTGGGGTGTGTCCACATCTGGCCTCCCAGCATGGTGCCTGGGTGTGTCCACATCTGGCCTCCCAGCATGGAGCCTGGGTGTGTCCACATCTGGCCTCCCAGCATGGTGCCTGGGTGTGTCCACATCTGGCCTCCCAGCATGGTGTCTGGGGTGTGTCCACATCTGGCCTCCCAGCATGGTGTCTGGGTGTGTCCACGTCTGGCCTCCCAGCATGGTGCCTGGGTGTGTCCACATCTGGCCTCCCAGCATGGTGCCTGGGTGTGTCCACATCTGGCCTCCCAGCATGGTGTCTGGGGTGTGTCCACATCTGGCCTCCCAGCATGGTGCCTGGGTGTGTCCACATCTGGCCTCCCAGCATGGAGCCTGGGTGTGTCCACATCTGGCCTCCCAGCATGGTGCCTGGGTGTGTCCACGTCTGGCCTCCCAGCATGGTGCCTGGGGTGTGTCCACATCTGGCCTCCCAGCATGGTGCCTGGGTGTGTCCACATCTGACCTCCCAGCATGGTGCCTGGGTGTGTCCACACCTGGCCTCCCAGCATGGTGCCTGGGTGTGTCCACATCTGGCCTCCTAGCATGGTGTCTGGGGTGTGTCCACATCTGGCCTCCCTGCATGGTGCCTGGGTGTGTCCACATCTGGCCTCCCAGCATGGTGCCTGGGGTGTGTCCACATCTGGCCTCCCAGCATGGTGCCTGGGGTGTGTCCACATCTGGCCTCCCTGCATGGAGCCTGGGTGTGTCCACATCTGGCCTCCCTGCATGGTGCCTGGGTGTGTCCACATCTGGCCTCCCAGCATGGTGCCTGGGGTGTGTCCACATCTGGCCTCCCAGCATGGTGTCTGGGATGTGTCCACATCTGGCCTCCCAGCATGGTGTCTGGGATGTGTCCACATCTGGCCTCCCAGCATGGTGCCTGGGTGTGTCCACATCTGGCCTCCCAGCATGATGCCTGGGTGTGTCCACATCTGGCCTCCCAGCATGGTGCCTGGGGTGTGTCAACATCTGGCCTCCCAGCATGGTGCCTGGGTGTGTCCACATCTGGCCTCCCAGCATGGTGCCTGGGGTATGTCCACATCTGGCCTCCCTGCATGGTGCCTGGGATGTGTCCACATCTGGCCTTCCAGCATGGTGCCTGGGTGTGTCGACATCTGGCCTCCCAGCATTATGCCTGGGGTATGTCCACATCTGGCCTCCCAGCATGGTGCCTGGGGTGTGTCCACATCTGGCCTCCCAGCATGGTGCCTGGGTTGCGTCCACATCTGGCCTCCCAGCATGGTGCCTGGGGTGTGTCCTCATCTGGCCTCCCAGCATGGTGCCTGGGTGTGTCCACATCTGGCCTCCCTGCATGGTGCCTGGGTGTGTCCACATCTGGCCTCCCAGCATGGTGCCTGGGTGTGTCCACATCTGGCCTCCCTGCATGGTGCCTGGGTGTGTCCACATCTGGCCTTCCAGCATGGTGCTTGGGTGTGTCCACATCTGGCCTCCCAGCATTATGCCTGGGGTATGTCCACATCTGGCCTCCCAGCATGGTGCCTGGGGTGTGTCCACATCTGGCCTCCCAGCATGGTGCCTGGGGTGTGTCCATCTGGCCTCCCAGCATGGTGCCTGGGTGTGTCCACATCTGGCCTCCCTGCATGGTGCCTGGGTGTGTCCACATCTGGCTTCCACTACCACCTCTCCCACCACCACCACCACAACCTCTCAGTAGTGGGGAGTAGTGGTGGTGGTGGGAGAGGTGGTGGGAGAGGTGGTGGTTGTGGTGGTGGTGGTGGTGCCGTGGGGGGGGGGGTGAGAGAGAGGTTGTATATAAAGGATTATTGATAAAGTTTGTGTAAGGTTGCTCGTGTTTTTGTCAAGAGTTGTATGAATTTCTGAGAAAATAAATGAAAAAATTGTTTCAGATAGAATAAGATGATTCTTAGGTTAAGTTACATTATGTAGGAGAGAGAAAGTTAGGTTAGGTAAGCAAAGTTAAGTTGTGTAAGTTATGTTAATTAAGGTAGGCTAAGTTCAGTTAAGTTGGCTAAGTTATGTAAGTTGGGTACTGTCAGGATAGGTAAGTTTAACTAAGTTACATTAGAATAGGCTAGTACAGGTAAGTCAAGTTACATTAGGATATGTAAGTAAAGTTAAGTTAGTAAGGTTAGGTTAGGATAGGTTACATTATGTAAGTGAGTAAGGTTAGGAAAGTTAACCTTATGACTTACTACTTAAGTTAGTAAGGTTAGGTAGGTTAGGTTAGGTTAGGTAAGTTAAGTTAGTATTTATAAGGGGAAGTGCTTGAATGGTTATTGGCATGTCAAGACATGTTCCCAGCTTGGACTCGTCGAGGATGGGGGAGTACCCTACACTGTTGGAGGGCGCGGTGTGTCTGGGAAGAAGTACATGAAGGAACATTGAGGTTGGAGAAGAAGTTAATGGAGGAACTTCGAGGCTGGAGAAGAAGTGTGTGCTGAACTCTGTGGTAGAGCAGAACTCCATAGTGAGGAGTGCAGCAGATTGGGAGAACTGCACAAGTGCCTTTCCTGATATTTTGGAGGATCCAGATATAGGCAATGATTAAGGAGCTTCTAGGAGCAGAACAGAGGTTCATTGTGGACACATGATTGTATAAGGGCAAGTGCTTGAATGGTTATTGGCATGTAAGACGCAGTGTAAAGTGAGAGATTAATATATTCTTTTGTTGTGGGATACTTATGTAGATGTTTGAGGTATCTCAGCTCCAAGCAGTGAAAGAGTAGTAAGTGGTAAGCCAAGAGTTGTGCAGCCACTTGATATGGACAGTTGGTGAAGCCAGGATATGATAGTGGAGAGCTACCGGCTTGTACCAGTTTAGTGTTGTATGGTCATATTGCTGATCATATGTTTGTATTATGTAATTCCTGAGGTATAACACGAGGTATACCTCGTGCAACACGGGGTATACTTCGTGCAACACGAGGTATAGCTCGTGCAACACGGGGTATACCACGTACAACACGGGGTATACCTCGTGCAACACGAGGTATACCTCGTGCAACACGGGGTATACCACGTGCAACACGAGGTATAGCTCGTGCAACACGGGGTATACCACGTGCAACACGAGGTATACCATGTGCAACACGGGGTATACCTCGTGCAACACGGGGTATACCTAGTGCAACACGAGGTATACCTCATGCAACACGGGGTATACCACGTGCAACACGGGGTATACCACGTGTAACACGGGGTATACCTAGTGCAACACGAGGTATACCTCATGCAACACGGGGTATACCACGTGCAACACGGGGTATACCACGTGCAACACGAGGTATAGCTCGTGCAACACGGGGTATACCACGTGAAACACGAGGTATACCATGTGCAACACGGGGTATACCTCGTGCAACACGGGGTATACCGCGTGCAACACGAGGTATAGCTCGTGCAACACGGGGGTATACCACGTGTAACACGGGGTATACCTCGTGCAACACGAGGTATACCTCGTGCAACACGGGGTATACCACGTGCAACACGAGGTATAGCTCGTGCAACACGGGGTATACCACGTGCAACACGAGGTATACCATGTGCAACACGGGGTATACCACGTGTAACACGGGGTATACCTAGTGCAACACGAGGTATAGCTCGTGCAACACGGGGTATACCACGTGTAACACGGGGTATACCTCG
The DNA here is from genome assembly GCF_040958095.1 of Procambarus clarkii. Classification (NCBI taxonomy): domain Eukaryota; kingdom Metazoa; phylum Arthropoda; class Malacostraca; order Decapoda; family Cambaridae; genus Procambarus; species Procambarus clarkii. The sequence goes on from NC_091163.1 coordinate 45,919,225, forward strand.
TGCAACACGAGGTATACCTCGTGCAACACGGGGTATACCACGTGCAACACGAGGTATAGCTCGTGCAACACGGGGTATACCACGTGCAACACGAGGTATACCATGTGCAACACGGGGTATAACACGTGGTATACCACGTACAACACGAGGTATACCATGTGCAACACGGGGTATACCACGTGCAACACGAGGTATAGCTCGTGCAACACGGGGTATACCACGTGCAACACGGGGTATACCACGTGCAACACGAGGTATACCACGTGCAACACGGAGTATACCCCATGCAACACGAGGTATATCACGTGCAACACGGGGTATACCACATGCAACACGTGGTATTCCACGTACAACACGGAGTATACCCCATGCAACACGGGGTATACCACGTGCAACACGAGGTATACCACGTGCAACACGGGGTATACCATGTGCAACACGGGGTATACCACGTGCAACACGTGGTATACCCCGTGCAACACGTTGTATATCCCATGCAACACGTGGTATACCTCATGCAACACAGGGTATACCCCATGCAACACGTGGTATATCCCATGCAACACGTGGTATACCTCATGCAACACAGGGTATACCCCATGCAACACAGGGTATACCCCATGCAACACGTGGTATACCTCATGCAACACGTGGTATACCCCATGCAACACAGGGTATATCCCATGCAACACAGGGTATACCCCATGCAACACGTGGTATATCCCATGCAACACGTGGTATATCCCATGCAACACGTGGTATATCCCATGCAACACGTGGTATATCCCATGCAACACGTGGTATATCCCATGCAACAGGTGGTATACCCCATGCAACACGTGGTATATCCCATGCAACACGGGGTATACCCCATGCAACACAGGGTATACCCCATGCAACACGTGGTATACCTCATGCAACACAGGGTATACCCCTTGCAACATGTGGTATATCCCATGCAACACGTGGTATACCCCATGCAACACAGGGTATACCCCATGCAACACGTGGTATATCCCATGCAACACGTGGTATACCTCATGCAACACGTGGTATACCTCATGCAACACGTGGTGTACCCCATGCAACACGTGGTATATCCCATGCAACACGTGGTATACCCCGTGCAACACGGGGTATACCCCATGCAACATGGGGTATACCCCATACAACAAGTGGTATACCCCATGCAACACGTGGTATACCCCGTGCAACACGGGGTATACCTTGTGCAACACGTGGTATACCCCACGCAACACGGGGTATACCTTGTGTAACACGTGGTATACCCCACGCAACACGGGGTATACCCTGTGCAACACGGGGTATACCCCATGCAACACGTGGTGTACCCCATGCAACACGTGGTATACCCCATGCAACACGTGGTATACCCCGTGCAACACGTGGTATACCCCGTGCAACACGTGGTATACCCCATGCAACACGTGGTATACCCATGCAACACGGGGTATACCCCATGCAACACGGGGTATACCCCATGCAACACGGGGTATACCCCATGCAACACGTGGTATACCCCATGCAACACGGGATATACTCCGTGCAACACGGGGTATACCCCGTGTAACACGGGGTATACCCTGTGCAACACGGGGTATATCCCATGCAACACGGGGTATACCCCTTGCAACACGTGGTATACCCCATGCAACACGGGGTATACCCCGTGCAACACGGGGTATACCCCGCGCAACACATGGTATATCCCATGCAACACAGGGTATACCCCATGCAACACGTGGTATATCCCATGCAACACGTGGTATATCCCATGCAACACGACGTATACCACGTGCAACACGAGGTATACCACATGCAACACGAGGTATACCCCATGCAACACGGGTATACCTCATGCAACACGTGGTATACCCCATGCAACACGTGGTATACACCATGCAACACGGGGTATACCCCATGCAACACGTGGTATATCCCATGCAACACAGGCTATACCCCATGCAACACGTGGTATATCCCATGCAACACGTGGTATATCCCATGCAACACGTGGTATATCCCATGCAACACGTGGTATATCCCATGCAACACGTGGTATACCCCATGCAACACGTGGTATACCCCATGCAACACGTGGTATACCCAATGCAACACGTGGTATATCCCATGCAACACGTGGTATATCCCATGCAACACGAGGTATATCACGTGCAACACGGGGTATACCCCGTGCAACACGGGGTATACCACGTGCAACACGGGGTATCCCATGTGCAACACGGGGTATACCTCGTGCAACACGAGGTATACCCCATGCAACACGGGGTATACCTCGTGCAACACGTGGTATACCCCATGCAACACGTGGTATACCCCATGCAACACGTGGTATACCCCATGCAACACGTGGTATATCCCATGCAACACGTGGTATATCCCATGCAACACGGGGTATACCTCGTGCAACACGTGGTATACCCCATGCAACACGTGGTATACCCCATGCAACACGTGGTATATCCCATGCAACACGTGGTATATCCCATGCAACACGTGGTATACCCCATGCAACACGTGGTATATCCCATGCAACACGAGGTATACCACGTGCAACACGGGGTATACCACGTGCAACACGAGGTATACCCCATGTAACACGGGTATACCACATGCAACACGAGGTATACCCCATGCAACACGGGGTATACCTCATGCAACACGAGGTATACCCCATGCAACACGTGGTATACCCCATGCAACACGGGGTATACCCCATGCAACACGGGGTATACCCCATGCAACACGTGGTATACCCCATGCAACACGAGGTATACCCCATGCAACACGTGGTATATCCCATGCAACACGTGGTATATCCCATGCAACACGTGGTATATCCCATGCAACACGAGGTATACCTCATGCAACACGAGGTATACCCCATGCAACACAAGGTATACCCCATGCAACACGTTGTATACCCCATGCAACACGGGGTATACCCCATGCAACACGAGGTATATCACGTGCTACACGGGGTATACCACGAGGCCATAAAGCCTGACCTAGGAGCTCCACCTCACATGAGAGAGCCGTGTCCAGTGACCATAAAGCCTGACCTAGGAGCTCCTCCTCACATGAGAGAGCCGTGTCCAGTGACCATAAAGCCTGACCTAGGAGCTCCACCTCACATGAGAGAGCCGTGTCCAGTGACCATAAAGCCTGACCTAGGAGCTCCACCTCACATGAGAGAGCCGTGTCCAGTGACCTCGTGTTGCACGTGGTATACCCCGTGTTGCACGTGGTATACCTCGTGTTGCATGGGATATACCACGTGTTGCATGGGGTATACCACGTGTTGCATGGGATATACCACGTGTTGCATGGGATATACCACGTGTTGCATGGGGTATACCACGTGTTGCATGGGGTATACCACGTGTTGCATGGGGTATACCACGTGTTGCACGAGGTATACCCCGTGTTGCATGGGGTATACCTCGTGTTGCATGAGGTATACCCCATGCAACACGTGGTATACCCCATGCAACACGTGGTATACCCCATGCAACACGTGGTATATCCCATGCAACACGTGGTATATCCCATGCAACACGTGGTATACCCCATGCAACACGTGGTATATCCCATGCAACACGAGGTATACCACGTGCAACACGGGGTATACCACGTGCAACACGAGGTATACCCCATGTAACACGGGTATACCACATGCAACACGAGGTATACCCCATGCAACACGGGGTATACCTCATGCAACACGAGGTATACCCCATGCAACACGTGGTATACCCCATGCAACACGGGGTATACCCCATGCAACACGGGGTATACCCCATGCAACACGTGGTATACCCCATGCAACACGAGGTATACCCCATGCAACACGTGGTATATCCCATGCAACACGTTTTATATCCCATGCAACACGTGGTATATCCCATGCAACACGAGGTATACCTCATGCAACACGAGGTATACCCCATGCAACACGAGGTATACCCCATGCAACACGTTGTATACCCCATGCAACACGGGGTATACCCCATGCAACACGAGGTATACCACGTGCAACACGGGGTATACCACGAGGCCATAAAGCCTGACCTAGGAGCTCCACCTCACATGAGAGAGCCGTGTCCAGTGACCATAAAGCCTGACCTAGGAGCTCCACCTCACATGAGAGAGCCGTGTCCAGTGACCATAAAGCCTGACCTAGGAGCTCCACCTCACATGAGAGAGCCGTGTCCAGTGACCATAAAGCCTGACCTAGGAGCTCCACCTCACATGAGAGAGCCGTGTCCAGTGACCATAAAGCCTGACCTAGGAGCTCCACCTCACATGAGAGAGCCGTGTCCAGTGACCATAAAGCCTGACCTAGGAGCTCCACCTCACATGACAGAGCCGTGTCCAGTGACCATAAAGCCTGACCTAGGAGCTCCACCTCACATGACAGAGCCGTGTCCAGTGACCATAAAGCCTGACCTAGGAGCTCCACCTCACATGACAGAGCCGTGTCCAGTGACCATAAAGCCTGACCTAGGAGCTCCACCTCACATGAGAGAGCCGTGTCCAGTGACCATAAAGCCTGTCCTAGGAGCTCCACCTCACATGACAGAGCCGTGTCCAGTGACCATAAAGCCTGACCTAGGAGCTCCACCTCACATGACAGAGCCGTGTCCAGTGACCATAAAGCCTGACCTAGGAGCTCCACCTCACATGAGAGAGCCGTGTCCAGTGACCATAAAGCCTGACCTAGGAGCTCCACCTCACATGACAGAGCCGTGTCCAGTGACCATAAAGCCTGACCTAGGAGCTCCACCTCACATGACAGAGCCGTGTCCAGTGACCATAAAGCCTGACCTAGGAGCTCCACCTCACATGACAGAGCCGTGTCCAGTGACCATAAAGCCTGACCTAGGAGCGCCACCTCACATGACAGAGCCGTGTCCAGTGACCATAAAGCCTGACCTAGGAGCTCCACCTCACATGACAGAGCCGTGTCCAGTGACCATAAAGCCTGACCTAGGAGCCCCACCTCACATGACAGAGCCGTGTCCAGTGACCATAAAGCCTGACCTAGGAGCGCCACCTCACATGACAGAGCCGTGTCCAGTGACCATAAAGCCTGACCTAGGAGCGCCACCTCACATGACAGAGCCGTGTCCAGTGACCATAAAGCCTGACCTAGGAGCTCCACCTCACATGACAGAGCCGTGTCCAGTGACCATAAAGCCTGACCTAGGAGCGCCATCTCACATGACAGAGCCGTGTCCAGTGACCATAAAGCCTGACCTAGGAGCTCCACCTCACATGACAGAGCCGTGTCCAGTGACCATAAAGCCTGACCTAGGAGCCCCACCTCACATGACAGAGCCGTGTCCAGTGACCATAAAGCCTGACCTAGGAGCGCCACCTCACATGACAGAGCCGTGTCCAGTGACCATAAAGCCTGACCTAGGAGCGCCACCTCACATGACAGAGCCGTGTCCAGTGACCATAAAGCCTGACCTAGGAGCTCCACCTCACATGAGAGAGCCGTGTCCAGTGACCATAAAGCCTGACCTAGGAGGCCCACCTCACATGAGAGAGCCGTGTCCAGTGACCATAAAGCCTGACCTAGGAGCTCCACCTCACATGACAGAGCCGTGTCCAGTGACCATAAAGCCTGACCTAGGAGCTCCACCTCACATGACAGAGCCGTGTCCAGTGACCATAAAGCCTGACCTAGGAGCTCCACCTCACATGAGAGAGCCGTGTCCAGTGACCATAAAGCCTGACCTAGGAGCTTCACCTCACATGACAGAGCCGTGTCCAGTGACCATAAAGCCTGACCTAGGAGCTCCACCTCACATGACAGAGCCGTGTCCAGTGACCATAAAGCCTGACCTAGGAGCTCCACCTCACATGAGAGAGCCGTGTCCAGTGACCATAAAGCCTGACCTAGGAGCTCCACCTCACATGACAGAGCCGTGTCCAGTGACCATAAAGCCTGACCTAGGAGCTCCACCTCACATGAGAGAGCCGTGTCCAGTGACCATAAAGCCTGACCTAGGAGCTCCACCTCACATGACAGAGCCGTGTCCAGTGACCATAAAGCCTGACCTAGGAGCTCCACCTCACATGACAGAGCCGTGTCCAGTGACCATAAAGCCTGACCTAGGAGCTCCACCTCACATGACAGAGCCGTGTCCAGTGACGGTTACCAGGAAACTCTATATTATATTAATTAACCATTACAATGGGTAATCTACAATGGTTAATCACCATTACTATGGTTAATGACCATTACAAAGGTTAATCACCATTACAATGGTTAATGACCATTACAAAGGTTAATCACCATTACAATGGTTAATCACCATTACAATGGTTAATCACCATTACAATGGTTAATAACAATTACAATGGTTAATCACCATTACAATGGTTAATGACCATTACAAAGGTTAATCACCATTACAATGGTTAATGACCATTACAAAGGTTAATCACCATTACAATGGTTAATCACCATTACAATGGTTAATCACCATTACAATGGTTAATCACCATTACAATGGTAATCACCATTACAATGGTTAATCACCATTACAATGGTTAATCACCATTACAATGGTTAATCACCATTACAAATGTTAATGACCATTACAATGGCTAATCACCATTACAATGGTTAATAACCATTACAATGGTTAATCACAATTACAATGGTTAATCACCATTACAATGGTTAATAACCATTACAATGGTTAATCACCATTACAATGGTTAATCACCATTACAATGGTTAATCACCATTACAATGGTTAATCACAATTACAATGGTTAATCACCATTACAATGGTTAATCACCATTACAATGGTTAATCACCATTACAATGGTTAATCACCATTACAATGGTTAATCACCATTACAATGGTTAATCACCATTACAATGATTAATCACCATTACAATGGGTAATCACCATTACAATGGTTAATCACCATTACAATGGTTAATCACCATTACAATGGTTAATCACCATTACAATGGGTAATCACCATTACAATGGTTAATCACCATTACAATGGTTAATCACCATTACAATGGTTAATCACCATTACAATGGGTAATCACCATTGCCAGTTTGCGCCATCGCCACACAATGAGGTGTGAGTTTTGTGGTTCAAAACTAATCTGAACCAATTGATTAATTTTGATTAAGATATTATTAAATAAACTCCCTCAGGTTGTGAGGGAAGTTCCTAACTTATCTTCTTGAAGTTATCTTGACATGATTTCTGGACTTAGCGTCCCTGCGGCCCGGTCCTCGACCAGGCCTGCTTTTTGTTACACACCCCCAGGAAGCAGCTTTCTAACTCCCAGGTACCTATTTACTGCTAGATGAACAGGGGCATCAGGGTGAAAGAAACTCTGCCCATTTGTTTCTGACTCCACTAGGGATCGAACACGGAACATTAGGACTACAAATCCCGAGCGCTGTCCACTCAGCCGTCAGGCCACTAGCAAGACAACTTTTAAGTCATACAGTCCACTCAAGTATCAGTCTGCTTAAATTAGAGAACAAATCCTTAATAAGCTAAAAATCAATATAAACAAAAATGGAAATGTTCGTTTGTGCTTAACTGCTAATCTCCGAAATTTCTTCACTGATTGCTTTGAAATTTTCACCCAACGTTCCACTTGCATCCGAGCAGGTTTTTATATACATACTATATACATGTCACGTCTGTGACAGTAAAAAAAACATGCTTTTTCTGAGAAACTGTGTTTTTCATGTGAGGCAAATCTTCGAAACCTCTTTACCGATGGCTTTGAAATTTTGACAACGTTGCATTCGAATAGGCGCGCGTTTTTATATACCTACTATGTAGATGCCACCCCTGTAACAGGTAAAAACATGCGTGTTTGAAAAACAACGCTCTCTGTTGCACATAAGACCAACACATGCTATACTAAATATGTTACGATTCCATTTCAATGTTTCCGATTTCATTGATATATTGAATTTTCATAAATTTCGATTTATTTTAATTTTGACTGAATTATTTTGTGTGACATTGCCTTGGAATTGAGCTGTGTTGTTTACCATACCATTCATTTCGTGAATATACTTTATCTTTTTTATTTTTTCATTATTTTTCATTTCGTTTTATGAACTGTTTTTTTCTTATATTTCAGTGATGGGAACATCTGGGGCCAGATTCACAAAGCAGTTACGCAAGTACTTACGAACGTGTACATCATTCCTCAATCTTTGACGGCTTTGGTTACATGTATTAAACAGTTTACAAGCATGAAAACTTGCCAATCAACTGTTGTTATTGTTATAAACAGCCTCCTGGTGCTTCGTAGCTCATTAACTGTTAAATAATTGTAAACAAAGCTGCTAAAGATTGAGAAAAGATGTACAGGTTCCTAAGTGTTTGTGTAACTTCTTCGTGAATCTTGGCCCAGATCATTTGATGTTCCCAATTTTCTGATGGGAACATCAGATCATTTGATCATCAGACGACGGAGTGGGGAATGGTGGGAAGGACAAGGGGACAGGGGAGTGGGGAGGACGAGGGGCCGGGGGAGTGGGAGATAATAGGGAGGACAAGGGGATGGGGGAATGGATAGGAGGGCGAGGGGATGGTAGAGTGGAGGATGAAGGGGAGGAAAAAGGGACGAGGGAGTGAGGAATAGTTGGGAGGACGAGGGGACGGGGGAGGGGAGAATGGTGGGGAGGACTGGGAGAGAGGGGAAGGTTGCTGTGACTCAGCAACGCGTGGCCGGGTACAGCTAGTAATTTAACAAAATAATTAAACAAATAAATAAATTCCTGCTGGGAGACTTATCCCACACAGTTGTCTGTCTAACTTCCAGGTACCTATTTACTGCTAGGTGAACAGGTGCATCAGGGTGAAAGAAACCCTGCCCATTTCTGGGGGTTCCCCTCCGACTTAGAGGATAACATTAATATCTTTGAGATTATATTTGATGTCTCTGAGAATACCTTTGATGGGTCTGAGAATAGTTTTTGATGTCTTAGAGAATAACTTTGATGAACGAAGATGTCTTAGAAAGTTTCTTTGATGAACTAAGGTGACTTAGAGAATAATTTTGATGAGATGAATTAGAGAACAACTTTGATGAACTAAGGTGACTTAGAGAATAATTTTGATGAGATGAATTAGAGAACAACTTTGATGAACTAAGGTGACTTAGAGAATAACTGTGATTAGCAAAGATGTTTAAAGAATGCCTTTGAGGCACTTGAGTCTTTGAGCTTGTTATTGATGTCTCGAAGAGTGTCTTTGACTATTTTTCTTACTCCATGAAGTATATTGTTAGTTACAAAAGTGTTTAAAGAAGTTACATTTGACTATTTTTAGTTAAGGGGAAGAGTTATTTTAGTTAAGAAAGGATGTAATGACGATGTATTTGTCTATTTTTAGTTAAATGACGAATAATTTTAGTTAAGAAATGATGAACGTTCCTATTTTTAGTTGAATGACTATGGATAAAGAAATTATGATCAGGGTTGGAAAGTTTCCTCTGACTTTTTTAGCTAAGAGAAAGGTTATTTTAGTTAAGAACAGTGTTGAACGAAGCTAATCCTGACTATTTTTAGTTGATTGACGAATAATTTTAGTTAAGAAACGACAAGATGATGAATGTGACTATTTTTAGTTGATTGACAATTAATTTAGTTAAGAAATGACGAATGTGATTATTTTTTTAGTTGATTGATGAAAACTTTTAGTTAAAAAGAACAATTTTATCTTGGTAAATTTGTTACTGTATAAAGTGAAGATTTGTTTACAAACAGTGCTGGTAACAAATAATAAATTGTTAAGCAAAAATACATGGACATAGTTTTTGAAAATAAAGGTGATGAGTTACTACAAAGTTACTTTGTATTAACTTGTTAAGAATTAGTAATGTTGCTGTTGATAATATTTGACAAAGAACTAGTTACTGAATGGAAGAAATAATTGTACATTTGATTTTAAAGATCATGTAAGAGAATGCGGTGGACACAGTGAACATACGGGGAACATGAGAAAGTACACAGAGAACATGAATGAGAATGACATGAACCCAGTGAAGAACTTGCTGAGAACATTGAGAATATGACAAAGAACATAGAAAACATGAAAGAGAATGCAAAAATATGATTTGAACTGGCAGAGAACATGCTGTGAACATTGGTAGATAATGGAGAATACAGAGAACATGCTGTGAACATTGGTAGATAATGGAGAATACAGAGAACATGCTGTGAACATTGGTAGATAATGGAGAATACAGAGAACATGCTGTGAACATTGGTAGATAATGGAGAATACAGAGAACATGCTGTGAACATTGGTAGATAATGGAGAATACAGAGAACATGCTGTGAACATCGGTAGATAATGGAGAATACAGAGAACATGCTGTGAACATTGGTAGATAATGGAGAATACAGAGAACATGCTGTGAACATTGGTAGATAATGGAGAATACAGAGAACATGCTGTGAACATTGGTAGATAATGGAGAATACAGAGAACATGCTGTGAACATTGGTAGATAATGGAGAATACAGAGAACATGCTGTGAACATTGGTAGATAATGGAGAATACAGAGAACATGCTGTGAACATTGGTAGAAAATGGAAAATATGGAGAAACAGGTGAAAAATATGGAATGGACATTTGGGAGGATATTTTAGGAACATGGAGAGAACATACAAATACAGGTTTGGATAACCAGAAGGTTATCCAAACCTGTATTTGTATGACCAGTATGGTAATATCAACACACCATGGACCAGTATGGTAATATCACAACACACCATGGACCAGTATGGTAATATCACAACACACTATGGTCCAGTATGGTAATATCACAACACACCATGGACCAGTATGGTAATATCAACACACCATGGACCAGTATGGTAATATCACAACACACCATGGACCAGTATGGTAATATAACAACACACCATGGACCAGTATGGTAATATCACAACACACTATGGACCAGTATGGTAATATCACAACACACCATGGACCAGTATGGTAATATCACAACACACCATGGACCAGTATGGTAATATCACAACACACTATGGACCAGTATGGTAATATCACAACACACCATGGACCAGTATGGTAATATAACAACACACCATGGACCAGTATGGTAATATCACAACACACCATGGACCAGTATGGTAATATCACAACACACTATGGACCAGTATGGTAATATCACAACACACTATGGACCAGTATGGTAATATCACAACACACTATGGACCAGTATGGTACCATCACAACACACCATGGTCCAGTATGGTAATATCACAACACACCATGGACCAGTATGGTAATATCACAACACACCATGGACCAGTATGGTAATATCACAACACACCATGGACCAGTATGGTAATATCATAACACACCATGGTCCAGTATGGTAATATCACAACACACCATGGACCAGTATGGTAATATCACAACACACTATGGACCAGTATGGTAATATCACAACACACCATGGACCAGTATGGTAATATCATAACACACCATGGTCCAGTATGGTAATATCACAACACACCATGGACCAGTATGGTAATATCACAACACACTATGGACCAGTATGGAAATATCACAACACACCATGGACCAGTATGGTAATATCACAACACACCATGGACCAGTATGGTAATATCACAACACACCATGGACCAGTATGGTAATATCATAACACACCATGGTCCAGTATGGTAATATCACAACACACCATGGACCAGTATGGTAATATCACAACACACTATGGACCAGTATGGTAATATCACAACACACCATGGACCAGTATGGTAATATCACAACACACCATGGACCAGTATGGTAATATAACAACACACCATGGACCAGTATGGTAATATCACAACACACCATGGACCAGTATGGTAATATCACAACACACTATGGACCAGTATGGTAATATCACAACACACTATGGACCAGTATGGTAATATAACAACACACCATGGACCAGTATGGTAATATCACAACACACTATGGACCAGTATGGTAATATCACAATACACCATGGACCAGTATGGTAATATCACAACACCATGGACCAGTATGACAACAGTCACAGGAAACTGTTAACAAACAGTTACAAAACATTATTGCCATAACTATTACAATTAACATAATTATTAGTAGTGACAGTGTCAGACCACGAAGGAAGAATTGAAACAGGAATTTCCTTAAGAACTTTCATATTTAATAATACATCTTCAGAAGGGTGAGTTACATGTACATAGATTTGGACATATATAGGCAGGAGCGAGGTGAAGTGAAGTGAGGTACAATGATAAACGTATGACTGGGAAAGGGTGGATGTAAATAGGGGGCTGTATCCTATGGGCCAATAGGCCCATAGGATACAGCCCCCTATTTACATACCTAGGATACAGCCCATAGGATATTTACATACATAGGATACAGCCCATAGGATATCAATGTATGGGCCAATAGGCCCATACATTGATATTAATAAAATAGTGGATATTAACATGGTATTAGTGAGACAAATGTGTATCAATGATCCTACTAAAAATGCCCTTTAACTGATCAATCAAAATTGGATCTAAATTATACAAACCACTGCTAATGTTCTAGTTACATAATTTTGTAATCTGTATTAAAGCAGATTCAGTTATGTTCCTACTGAAAGTGCTTTTACAATTCGTTAATGAAGAAGCCATCTCCCAATCAATTTGGTGGGAATTTTCTGACAAATGAACAAACAACGCATTAGACAATTAGCCATGTCTTACAGAGTATTTATGTTGCGACATTCTACATTTCAAATCTTAAGATGTTTGCCCAACATAGAACCTATTATAATCTTTACAAGGTATTTTATATATGATACAATTATCACTACGAGGACTGTTTCTAGCTAATAGTTTTCTAACAGTATTTTCGTAATTAAACAATACATGTATATCAAAAAGTTTCAAGGCCTTGACAATATTTTCAAACCCAGAAAAATATGGTAAATACAACACATTCTTTGGGCGAATTTTCTCACTGCATATATTATTATAATATGTACGACGTGCTTTGCTACGGCAAACTTCCAAAAAACTCAGTGGATAACAAAGCTTGAGACCAATAGAATCAATATTCTTAAACTCTTCATCAAAGAATTCTGGACTAACAACCCGAAGAGCTCTTGAGATACATAGAGGAAAAAATAGATTTTTTCACATTGTATCTGTCCTGAGAAATAATGAATAAGATAAATTATTCGTAGACTTTCTGTAAAAACTAAACTTTAGTGAACAATCTTCCCTATGAATAAGTATATCTAAGAATGGCAAACATTTACCAATTTCAGTCTCCATAGTAAATTTTCTAGAGGTGACTTGATCATTAAGTTTAGCTACAAATTCGTCTGTGTTTACATCTGTAGGCCATATACACAAAATATCATCAACATATCTAAACCATGGAATGATTCCAGGGGTAATTATTGAAACAAATTTTTCATCATGAGTAAATTTTCGTGATTTAAACACATAATTATTAGTAGTGTTTAGCAGTAATATTATTTACAGACTAACAAGCACCGACCAATTTACAACTGTAGAGTAACACTATGGATAATGAAATAATATATATTATATTACATTGTTATATTCTGGTGTAAAATATATACATGGCAGCTTATCCACAGCTAAGTTTTGTTACTTAGCTTAGTGTTTGACCCCATGTGTGGGACCTGAGTGATAGTGAGGAGATGGTGATGTACAAGTGATGGTGATATAGCAGTGATGGTGAGGTGAAGGTGATATACCAGTGATGGTGATATAGCAGTGATAGTGAGGTGAAGGTGATATACCAGTGATGGTGATATAGCAGTGATAGTGAGGTGAAGGTGATATAGCAGTGATAGTGAGGTGATGGTGATATAGCAGTGATAGTGAGGTGAAGGTGATATACCAGTGATGGTGATATAGCAGTGATAGTGAGGTGAAGGTGATATACCAGTGATGGTGATATAGCAAGTGATAGTGAGGTGAAGGTGATATAGCAGTGATAGTGAGGTGATGGTGATATAGCAGTGATGGTGAGGTGAAGGTGATATACCAGTGATGGTGATATAGCAGTGATAGTGAGGTGAAGGTGATATACCAGTGATGGTGATATAGCAAGTGATAGTGAGGTGAAGGTGATATAGCAGTGATAGTGAGGTGATGGTGATATAGCAGTGATAGTGAGGTGAAGGTGATATACCAGTGATGGTGATGTAGCAGTGATAGTGAGGTGAAGGTGATATACCAGTGATGGTGATATAGCAGTGATGGTTAGGTGATGGTGATATACCAGTGATGGTGATATAGCAGATGATGGTGATATAGCAGTGATAGTGAGGTGAAGGTGATATACCAGTGATGGTGATAGTGAGGTGAAGGTGATATACCAGTGATTGTGATATAGCAGATGATGGTGAAATAGCAGTGATAGTGAGGTGAAGGTGATATACCAGTGATGGTGATATAGCAGTGATGGTGATATAGCAAGTGATAGTGATATAGCAAGTGATAGTGAGGTGATGGTGATATAGCAAGTGATAGTGTGGTGATGGTGATATAGCAAGTGATAGTGAGGTGATGGTGATATACCAGTGATGGTGATATAGCAAGTGATAGTGAGGTGATGGTGATATAGCAAGTGATGGTGATGTATTAGTGATAGTGAGGTGATGGTGATATAGCAGTGATAGTGAGATGATGGTGATATAACAGTGATAGTGATGTGATGGTGATATAGCAGTGATAATGAGGTGATGGTGATATATTAGTGATAGTGAGGTGATGGTGATCTAGCAGTGATAGTGAGGTGATGGTGATATATTAGTGATAGTGAGGTGATGGTGATATAGCAGTGATAGTGAGGTGATGGTGATCTAGCAGTGATAGTGAGGTGATGGTGATATATTAGTGATAGTGAGGTGATGGTGATATATTAGTGATAGTGAGGTGATGGTGATATATTAGTGATAGTGAGGTGATGGTGATATAGCAGTGATAGTGAGGTGATGGTGATATATTAGTGATAGTGAGGTGATGGTGATATAGCAAGTGATAGTGTGGTGATATAGCAAGTGATAGTGAGGTGATGGTGATATAGCAGTGATGGTGAGGTGATGGTGATATAGCAGTGATAGTGAGGTGATGGTGATATAGCAAGTGATAGTGAGGTGATATAGCAAGTTATAGTGAGGTGGTGATATAGCAGTGATAGTGAGGTGATGGTGATATAGCAGTGATAGTGAAGTGATGGTGATATAGCAAGTGATAGTGAGGTGGTGATATAGCAGTGATAGTGCTATAGAAGTGATAGTGATATAACAGTAATAGTGAGGTGATGTGATATATCAGTGATAGTGATATAACAGTGATAGTGTGATGTGGTGATATAGCAGTGATAGTGAGGTGATGGTGATATAGCAGTGATAGTAAGGCGAAGGAAATATAGCAGTGATGGTGCAGTAGTGGTGATGTAGCAATGATAGTGATATATTAGTGAAAGTAAGGAGGAAATATATCAGTGTGAGGTGATAAAGCAGTGAAAGTGAGATGATGTTGGTGAAGCAGTGAAAGTGATAGTGAGCTGTTGGTGATATAACAGTGACAACAGCTGTCATATAGTGACACCAACAATCAGTTACTCAACATGGTCAGTACATTATCCCAGGTGTGGGACCTGAGGTGATGGTGATATAGATGTTATAGTGAGGTGATAGTGATATAGCAATGATAGGTGACAGTACTGTGAAAGAGCAATTGATGGTGATACAGCAGTGATAGTCACGTATGATAGTTAAACACCAAAGATAGTGAAGTTATGGTAATATAGTGATAAAGGTTGTGCTTGAATTACATTGGCATCAAAACCCACAGTCCATAGTGATGCAGGAGTGATGGTGATGGGTTATGGTACAGTGAACTGGAGTGGCAGCACAACACCACAGTAGTGATGGTACAGTGAACTAGAGTGGCAGCACAACACCACAGTAGTGATGGTGGTGGTACAGTGAACTAGAGTGGCAGCACAACACCACAGTAGTGATGGTGATGGTACAGTGAACTAGAGTGGCAGCACAACAGTGATGGTACAGTGAACTGGAGTAGCAGCACAACACCACAGTAGTGATGGTACAGTGAACTAGAGTGGCAGCACAACACCACAGTAGTGATGGTACAGTGAACTAGAGTGGCAGCACAACACCATAGTAGTGATGGTACAGTGAACTAGAGTGGCAGCACAACACCACAGTAGTGATGGGTTATGGTACAGTGAACTAGAGTGGCAGTACAACACCACAGTAGTGGTGGTACAGTGAACTAGAGTGGCAGCACAACACCACAGTAGTGATGGTACAGTGAACTAGAGTGGCAGCACAACACCACAGTAGTGATGGTACAGTGAACTAGAGTGGCAGCACAACACCACAGTAGTGATGGTGATGGTACAGTGAACTAGAGTGGCAGCATAACACCACAGTAGTGATGGTGGTGGTACAGTGAACTAGAGTGGCAGCACAACACAGTAGTGATGGTGGTGGTACAGTGAACTAGAGTGGCAGTAACACACCACAGTAATGATGGTGATGGTACAGTGAACTAGAGTGGCAGCACAACACCACAGTAGTGGTGGTACAGTGAACTAGAGTGGCAGCACAACACCACAGTAGTGGTGGTACAGTGAACTAGAGTGGCAGCACAACACCACAGTAGTGGTGGTGGTGGTACAGTGAACTAGAGTGGCAGCACAACACTACAGTAGTGATTGTAGTGGTATAGTGAACTAGAGTGGCAGCAAAACACCACAGTAGTGAAGGTACAGTGAACTAGAGTGGCAGCACAACACCACAGTAGTGATGGTGGTGGTAGAGTGAACTAGAGTGGCAGCACAACACCACAGTAGTGGTGGTACAGTGAACTAGAGTGGCAGCACAACACCACAGTAGTGATGGTACAGTGAACTAGAGTGGCAGCACAACACCACAGTAGTGATGGTGGTAGTACAGTGAACTAGAGTGGCAGCACAACACCACAGTAGTGATGGTGATGGTACAGTGAACTAGAGTGACAGCACAACACCACAGTAGTGGAGGTACAGTGAACTAGAGTGGCAGCACAACACCACAGTAGTGATGGTGGTGGTACAGTGAACTAGAGTGGCAGCACAACACCACAGTAGTGATGGTACAGTGAACTAGAGTGGCAGCACAACACCACAGTAGTGATGGTGGTGGTACAGTGAACTAGAGTGGCAGCACAACACCACAGTAGTGATGGTGATGGTACAGTGAACTAGAGTGGCAGCACAGCACCACAGTAGTGATGGTGATGGTAAAGTGAACTAGAGTGGCAGCACAACACCACAGTAGTGATGGTACAGTGAACTAGAGTGGCAGTACAACACCACTGTAGTGATGGTACAGTGAACTAGAGTGGCAGCACAACACCACAGTAGTGGTGGTACAGTGAACTAGAGTGGCAGCACAACACCACAGTAGTGATGGTACAGTGAACTAGAGTGGCAGCACAACACCACAGTAGTGATGGTGGTAGTACAGTGAACTAGAGTGGCAGCACAACACCACAGTAGTGATGGTGATTGTACAGTGAACTAGAGTGACAACACAACACCACAGTAGTGGAGGTACAGTGAACTAGAGTGGCAGCACAACACCACAGTAGTGATGGTGGTGGTACAGTGAACTAGAGTGGCAGCACAACACCACAGTAGTGATGGTGATGGTACAGTGAACTAGAGTGGCAGCACAACACCACAGTAGTGATGGTGGTGGTACAGTGAACTAGAGTGGCAGCAGAACACCACAGTAGTGATGGTGATGGTACAGTGAACTATAGTGGCAGCACAACACCACAGTAGTGATGGTGATGGTACAGTGAACTAGAGTGGCAGCACAACACCACAGTAGTGATGGTACAGTGAACTAGAGTGGCAGCACAACACCACAGTAGTGATGGTACAGTGAACTAGAGTGGCAGCACAACACCACAGTTGTGATGGTGATGGTACAGTGAACTATAGTGGCAGCACAACACCACAGTAGTGATGGTGATGGTACAGTGAACTAGAGTGGCAGCACAACACCACAGTAGTGATGGTGGTGGTACAGTGAACTAGAGTGGCAGCACAACACCACAGTAGTGATGGTGATGGTACAGTGAACTAGAGTGGCAGCACAACACCACAGTAGTGATGGTACAGTGAACTAGAGTGGCAGCACAACACCACAGTAGTGGAGGTACAGTGAACTAGAGTGGCAGCACAGCACCACAGTAGTGATGGTGATGGTACAGTGAACTAGAGTGGCAGCACAACACCACAGTAGTGATGGTACAGTGAACTAGAGTGGCAGCACAACACCACAGTAGTGATGGTACAGTGAACTAGAGTGGCAGCACAACACCACAGTAGTGGTGGTACAGTGAACTAGAGTGGCAGCACAACACCACAGTAGTGATGGTACAGTGAACTAGAGTGGCAGCACAACACCACAGTAGTGATGGTGGTAGTACAGTGAACTAGAGTGGCAGCACAACACCACAGTAGTGATGGTGATTGTACAGTGAACTAGAGTGACAACACAACACCACAGTAGTGAAGGTACAGTGAACTAGAGTGGCAGCACAACACCACAGTAGTGATGGTACAGTGAACTAGAGTGGCAGCACAACACCACAGTAGTGATGGTACAGTGAACTAGAATGGCAGCACAACACCAGAGTAGTGATGGTGGAGGTACAGTGAACTAGAGTGGCAGCAAAACACCACAGTAGTGAAGGTACAGTGAACTAGAGTGGCAGCACAACACCACAGTAGTGATGGTACAGTGAACTAGAGTGGCAGCACAACACCACAGTAGTGATGGTGGAGGTACAGTGAACTAGAGTGGCAGCACAACACCACAGTAGTGATGGTGGTGGTACAGTGAACTAGAGTGGCAGCACAACACCACAGTAGTGATGGTGATGGTACAGTGAACTAGAGTGGCAGCACAACACCACAGTAGTGATGGTGGTGGTACAGTGAACTAGAGTGGCAGCAGAACACCACAGTAGTGATGGTGATGGTACAGTGAACTATAGTGGCAGCACAACACCACAGTAGTGATGGTGATGGTACAGTGAACTAGAGTGGCAGCACAACACCACAGTAGTGATGGTACAGTGAACTAGAGTGGCAGCACAACACCACAGTTGTGATGGTGATGGTACAGTGAACTAGAGTGGCAGCACAACACCACAGTTGTGATGGTGATGGTACAGTGAACTATAGTGGCAGCACAACACCACAGTAGTAATGGTGATGGTACAGTGAACTAGAGTGGCAGCACAACACCACAGTAGTGATGGTGGTGGTACAGTGAACTAGAGTGGCAGCACAACACCACAGTAGTGATGGTGATGGTACAGTGAACTAGAGTGACAGCACAACACCACAGTAGTGATGGTACAGTGAACTAGAGTGGCAGCACAACACCACAGTAGTGATGGTACAGTGAACTAGAGTGGCAGCACAACACCACAGTAGTGATGGTGATGGTACAGTGAACTAGAGTGGCAGCACAACACCACAGTTGTGATGGTGATGGTACAGTGAACTATAGTGGCAGCACAACACCACAGTAGTGATGGTGATGGTACAGTGAACTAGAGTGGCAGCACAACACCACAGTTGTGATGGTGGTGGTACAGTGAACTAGAGTGGCAACACAACACCACAGTTGTGATGGTGATGGTACAGTGAACTAGAGTGACAGCACAACACCACAGTAGTGATGGTACAGTGAACTAGAGTGGCAGCACAACACCACAGTAGTGATGGTACAGTGAACTAGAGTGGCAGCACAACACCACAGTAGTGATGGTGATGGTACAGTGAACTATAGTGGCAGCACAACACCACAGTAGTGATGGTACAGTGAACTAGATTGGCAGCACAACACCACAGTAGTGATGGTGGTTGTACAGTGAACTAGAGTGGCAGCACAACACCACAGTAGTGATGGTGGTGGTACAGTGAACTAGAGTGGCAGCACAGCACCACAGTAGTGATGGTGGTGGTACAGTGAACTAGAGTGGTAACACCACACCACAGTAGTGATGGTGGTGGTACAGTGAACTAGAGTGGCAACACAACACCACAGTAGTGATGGTGGTGGTACAGTGAACTAGAGTGGTAACACAACACCACAGTAGTGATGGTATAGTGAACTAGAGTGGCAGCACAACACCACAGTAGTGATGGTGATGGTACAGTGAACTAGAGTGGCAGCACAACACCACAGTAGTGATGGTGGTGGTACAGTGAACTAGAGTGGAAGCACAACACCACAGTAGTGATGGTGATGGTACAGTGAACTAGAGTGGCAACACCACACCACAGTAGTGATGGTGATGGTACAGTGAACTAGAGTGGCAACACAACACCACAGTAGTGATGGTGGTGGTACAGTGAACTAGAGTGGCAACACAACACCACAGTAGTGATGGTGGTGGTACAGTGACATAGAGTGGCAGCACAACACCACAGTAGTGATGGTGATGGTACAGTGAACTAGAGTGGCAGCACAACACCACAGTAGTGATGGTACAGTGAACTAGAGTGGCAGCACAACACCACAGTAGTGATGGTGATGGTACAGTGAACTAGAGTGGCAGCACAACACCACAGTAGTGATGGTGGTGGTACAGTGAACTAGAGTGGCAACACAACACCACAGTAGTGATGGTGGTGGTACAGTGAACTAGAGTGACAACACAACACCACAGTAGTGATGGTGGTGGTACATTGAACTAGAGTGGCAACACAACACCACAGTAGTGATGGTGATGGTACAGTGAACTAGAGTGGCAGCACAACACCACAGTCCACCACAGTCACCTCCGTAATGTCACTGTGGTTGACTGCTGCCCTCACCACATCCAGGCCGCTCACCACATCACCGAAGACATTTGGCCACTGGTCACCAGCCTGGCGGTTCCTGGTGGCGATGACGAACTGGGCACTCTTGGGACCCCCCGGCAACCCCCACCCGGACCCCACAGTTCCTGCCTGGCCTGACTCCCGGTACTGCCCCTGGAGGTCAGGCAACAGTGGGGCTCCTCCCTGACCATCATTTCTCTCGTAGTCTCCGCCCTTCACCCGCTCCCCCGGGCGACCCTTGTCCCCCACCCTCAACAGTTTAGTGTTGCGGAAGGTGTGGCCCCGCTGGCCCGTACACAACAACACAAACTGTCTGGCCAGCGGAGTGTCAGGGGTCAGCCGGATGGTGACCCGCCCTCTTGTTGACCCCGCCCACCCGAGGTCAAGGAACGCCAGGGTGCAGGAGGGGTCCAGCACGCCCACAACATCACTCTCCTGCACAAGATGATATAAATCATGCTGGTAACTGTATAACAAAATGTTATCATATTAGTTATCACAACTCAGTAAGTCAGTAATGTCAGTAAGACTAGTGGGTGTAATAAAGTAACCTGGATGGTGTGGGCGTGGGCGGGCGTGGGCTGACGCAGGAGTGGGTGGAGGTACAGCTGTCCGTCTTGTAGAGTTATCCTGGCGGAGCGGCGGCCATCTTGGTCTTCCTGGACGGCCACCACCCGGCCAGCCTCCACCAGGCTCTTGACGGCCACCACCCGGCCAGCCTCCACCAGGCTCTTGACGGCCACCACCCGGCCAGCCTCCACCAGCCTCTTGACGGGCTCACTCATCCTGCGGAGGTCCTCAACCTGTGGACAGTGTCAGCCCCATTATCACATGTGAACAGTGTCAGCACCATTATCACCTGTGGACAGTGTCAGCACCATTATCACCTGTGGACAGTGTCAGCACCATTATTACCTGTGGACAGTGTCAGCACCATTATCACCTGTGGACAGTGTCAGCACCATTATCACCTGTGGACAGTGTCAGCACCATTATCACCTGTGGACAGTGTCAGCCCCATTATCACCTGTGGACAGTGTCAGCCCCATTATCACCTGTGGTCAGTGTCAGCACCATTATCACATGTGAACAGTGTCAGCACCATTATCACCTGTGGACAGTGTCAGCACCATTATCACCTGTGGACAGTGTCAGCACCATTATCACCTGTCGTCAGTGTCAGCACCATTATCACCTGTGGACAGTGTCAGCACCATTATCACCTGTGGTCAGTGTCAGCACCATTATCACCTGTGGACAGTGTCAGCACCATTATCACCTGTGGACAGTGTCAGCACCATTATCACCTGTGGACAGTGTCAGCACCATTATCACCTGTGGACAGTGTCAGCACCATTATCACCTGTGGACAGTGTCAGCACCATTATCACCTGTGGAGAGTGTCAGCACCATTATCAGCTGTGGACAGTGTCAGCACCATTATCACCTGTGGACAGTGTCAGCACCATTATCACCTGTGGACAGTGTCAGCACCATTATCACCTGTGGACAGTGTCAGCACCATTATCAGTCACCACTCCCACAACCAGCACATCACACTACCCATAAGAGACTAACACATTAACTAGAGAAGCAAGCAGCAGTGACAGGGAAGGTACTCCAGTGGATAAAGGAGTACCTAGGCAACAGAAGACAGCGAGTCACTGTGAAGGCTGAGATGTCAAAGTGGTGAGATGTCACCTGTCGAGTCCCACAAGGATCACTTTTTGAACCTATCCTGTTTCTCATATATGTAAAGGATCTTCCAGAGGGATTAGACTCATTCCTCTTAATGTTTGCTGATGATGCGACAATTATGAGCAGGATTAAGACAGAGGAAGACAGCAAAATGCTCCAAGATGACCTGGACAAACTTGAAGTATGGTCCAACAAATGGCTACAAGAGTTTTGCTCAAGTAAATGTAAAGTAATGAAGCTAGGTGTAGGGAGCAGGAGGCCAGACTCACGGTAACAAATAGGAGATGAAATCCTCCAAGAAACGGACAGAGAGAAGGATCTGGGAGATGATGTTACACCGAACCTGTCTCCTGAAGCCCACATCAAAAGGTTATCATCAGTGGCATATGCAAGACTGTCTAATATCTGAACTGCCTTTATAAATTTGTGTAAGGAATCGTTTAAAACCTTGTATACCACATATGTCATACCAATCCTGGAGTATGCAGCTCCAGCATGGAGTCCATACCTAGTCAAGCACAAGTCGAAGTTTGAGAAGGTTCAAAGGTATACTGTACCACCAGACTAGTTCCAGTACTACGAGGTATGAGTTACAAGCAAAGGCTACATGAATTAAACCCCCATGATGTTGGAAGACAGAAGAGTTGGGGGAGACATGATTACAACATACAAAATTCTACGAGGAATTAATAACGACAGACAGCCTAACACGGGTGGTGTTCAAACAAGGGGACACAAGAGGAAACATTGTACCCAAATGAGCCACAGAGACATTAGAAAGAATTTGTCATCATCAGAATAGTTGGTGTATGGAATACATTAGGAAGTGATGTGGTGGAGGCTGACTCCATCCACAGTTTATAATGTAGATATGACAGTGCCCAATAGGCTCAGGAACCTGTACATCAGTTGATTAAAAGCTGAGAGGTGGGAACAATGAGCCGGAGCTCAAGCCCAGGAAGTACAATTAGGTGAGTACACACACCACAACCTCTACTTCAACCACACTCACAACCATCACACACACAACCACCACACTCACAACCACCACACACTCACAACCACCACACACAACCACCACACACACACAACCACCACACCCACAACCATCTCACTCACAACCACCACACTCACAACCATCTCACTCACAACCACCATTCACAACCACCACACACACAACCACCACACCCACAACCATCACACACACAACCACCACACTCACAACCATCTCACTCACAACCACCACACTCACAACCACCACACACTCACAACCACCACACTCACAACCACCACACTCACAACCACCACACACACAACCACCACACACACAACCACCACACTCACAACCACCACACTCACAACAACCACACAACCACCACACACACAACCATCACACACACAACCACCACACTCACAACCACCACACACACAACCACCACACACAACCACCACACACACAACCACCACACACACAACCACCACACACACACAACCATCTCACTCACAACCACCACACACACAACCACCACACACAACCACCACACTCACAACCACCACACACACAACCATCACACTCACAACCACCACACTCACAACCACCACACACACACACAACCACCACACACACAACCACCACACACACAACCACCACACACAACCACCACACACAACCACCACACTCACAACCACCACACACACAACCACCACACACACAACCACCACACACAACCACCACACACACAACCACCACACACAACCACCACACACAACCACCACACACACAACCACCACACACAACCACCACACACAACCACCACACACACAACCACCACACACACAACCACCACACACAACCACCACACTCACAACCACCACACACACAACCACCACACACACAACCACCACACACAACCACCACACACACAACCACCACACACAACCACCACACACAACCACCACACACACAACCACCACACACACAACCACCACACTCACAACCACCACACACACAACCACCACACACACAACCACCACACACACACAACCATCTCACTCACAACCACCACACACACAACCACCACACACAACCACCACACTCACAACCACCACACACACAACCATCACACTCACAACCACCACACACTCACAACCACCACACACACACACAACCACCACACACACAACCACCACACACACAACCACCACACACAACCACCACACACAACCACCACACTCACAACCACCACACACACAACCACCACACACAACCACCACACTCACAACCACCACACTCACAACCACCACACACACAACCACCACACACACAACCACCACACACAACCACCACACTCACAACCACCACACACACAACCACCACACTCACAACCACCACACACACAACCACCACACACAACCACCACACTCACAACCACCACACACACAACCATCACACTCACAACCACCACACTCACAACCACCACACACACACAACCACCACACACACAACCACCACACACACAACCACCACACACAACCACCACACTCACAACCACCACACACACAACCACCACACACACACAACCACCACACACACAACCACCACACTCACAACCACCACACACAACCACCACACACAACCACCACACTCACAACCACCACACACACAACCACCACACACACAACCACCACACACAACCACCACACACACAACCACCACACACAACCACCACACACACAACCACCACACACAACCACCACACACAACCACCACACACACAACCACCACACACACAACCACCACACACAACCACCACACTCACAACCACCACACACACAACCACCACACACACAACCACCACACACAACCACCACACACACAACCACCACACACAACCACCACACACAACCACCACACACACAACCACCACACACACAACCACCACACACAACCACCACACTCACAACCACCACACACACAACCACCACACACACAACCACCACACACACACAACCATCTCACTCACAACCACCACACACACAACCACCACACACAACCACCACACTCACAACCACCACACACACAACCATCACACTCACAACCACCACACTCACAACCACCACACACACACACAACCACCACACACACAACCACCACACACACAACCACCACACACAACCACCACACTCACAACCACCACACACACAACCACCACACACAACCACCACACTCACAACCACCACACTCACAACCACCACACACACAACCACCACACACACAACCACCACACACAACCACCACACTCACAACCACCACACACACAACCACCACACTCACAACCACCACACACACAACCACCACACACAACCACCACACTCACAACCACCACACACACAACCATCACACTCACAACCACCACACTCACAACCACCACACACACACAACCACCACACACACAACCACCACACACACAACCACCACACACAACCACCACACTCACAACCACCACACACACAACCACCACACACACACAACCACCACACACACAACCACCACACTCACAACCACCACACACACAACCACCACACTCACAACCACCACACACACAACCACCACACACACAACCACCACACCACCGCCAGCCAGCCAGGTGCGCGCTGACCGTGCCCTAACCTAACAACCTAAAATAAGTTTTTGGTCGATCTGGCGCCCGGGAGTCCAGTCGGCATGGAAGTGCCCAACCATTTCTGAAAAATTTATTCCCCATGTGTCTCCTTTTACACTACTACCGTAGCTTCCTCACACGTTACTACCGTAGCTTCCTCACACGTTACTACCGTAGCTTCCTCACACGTTACTACCATAGCTTCCTCACACGTTACTACCGTAGCTTCCTCACACGTTACTACCGTAGCTTCCTCACACGTTACTACCGTAGCTTCCTCACACGTTACTACCGTAGCTTCCTCACACGTTACTACCGTAGCTTCCTCACACTGTCGGAAAATGCGACACCATTTACTAATATTACATACAATAGTCAGATAATATTGCTGCTGTGTTGTATACACAAGTTAACCCATAGATTATGTAGCTTGTAGTGGAATTATCCGTCAATAGAAAACGAGATATCATTGCCACAAAGTACTATAAATTCACCAGCTATTCTGTTGGGAATTATTCTTAAATACTGTAGTCTTTGGATTTATAACATCATAAAAACACCTTATTTGAATTAAGTTAATTATCAGTAGCAAAATAGAGTAAATGTGAGCCATCTAGCACATATTGACATGTGGACAAAGTGAGCCAGGAGTAGCGTCAGAGTGGTGAAGGAGTTCACCCATTGTTTGTTAAGACCAGAGTCGTCTGGAACAAATTCTGCTCCTTTATTTCCCTTGGACGAAGTGTTATGGAGATCAAAGTGTTCTACCATCATCAACACGCTGTCAACAACCACAAGGGAACTGTCTTTCAGAAATCTTATCTAAGTCATTATTGGCCAGTAATGTTATGTTAGATAGCATTATTTCCTGTTAGAACACAAAGGATGGACTCAACACAGGTAATTAAGCCTTGGTCGTTATCTAATAATATACAGTGTTTTCTCTGATATAGCTGTCATATATTAGGATTCCGGCTTTACAGCTAGTTCCCTTTGACAGGAACAGGAAGAGGAAGCAAGAATTAATCTTGGTACATCAGTTACTTGGGTGATGGAAGCTCGCCTCTCACGAGGATAATTTGGTGTCAGTAGTGAATAAGGAGACAGATTGAGGTAAAAAAAATTTCTGAAACGGTTGGGCACTTCCATGCCGACTTGACCCTGTCGGGCCAGATCGTCCATTCCTCTTATTTTAGGTGGTTAGGTTAGGGCACAGTCAGCGCGCTCCTGGCTGGCTGGCGGTGGTGGGGTGGTGGTCCCCCCTGGGGTCCCGGGGGGACCACCACCCATGGTGTACCTGAGGAACTGGTGCCCTATCCTAACCTGTTTTCTTGAACGATTCGTCTCGAGCTTTTAAGATGAGTCTAGGGCCTCGAGAAGGGGGTCTCTACTTATGAGAGGTACCGAGGATGAATGTTCAATAGTTGGAAACCAAAAAATACACTGGTGAAAGGCGTATAAACGTTTTTGGAGTATTTTAATGGCATGAGCAAAATGCACGATTTGTCCCGGGGGTGTTACGAGAGTACTACGGTATCAATTTGGGGGCCCTTACTTTTGAATGGATCAGAGGGTGAATGTTCAATAGATTCAAACCAAGAAACACAGTTGAAAGCGAATATAGAAGTATTTGGAGTACTTTAATGAGGCTATGACTGAATAGTATAGGGAGCCCTTGGGCACAGCTCCATTTTCTGTAATGGTCAGAGGTGGATAACCCCAGTGGGGGTCAAGCATACAAGGGGGGTCAAGATTCCTTACAAAGACCAAGTTTGGATATATAGGTGTAGTAACCCTTATCTTGAATTTGCATGATACTGTGGGGTACATTGACATGAAGGGCGAGTCATAGAACAGGATCTGCATGTGAGATGGGTCATATTGGGGTTTTAAAGAAGTTAAGATAGCTTTAAAGAGTCCTGTGTGCTTGATAGTGGGGAAATGTTCAGTCAATAATTCTCGTGTTTTGAATCTGAATGAGGGGTCCTAGTTTGCGTTCTAGTCATAAAATGAGTTCCTTAGTATATTTGCTATGGAAAATGAGCTTTCAGTACTCTATATAATTTGAAATGAGGTCAAGAAAGACATGTTTATGTGCGAGAAGAGTCAGGTTGGAAACTGTTTATTCCAGTCATCCCCCCCTTGGCTTTGCTCCGTTTTCTGTAGCTAAAGTAAAGATTCCATTTTCTGTGGTATTCAGTTGAATACTGGTGAAAAAGGCATACTTGAATTTGTATGGTTCTAACCTGTTTATAGATTTTATAGATATATTTTTCGGGACTCAAATTAGATTTTAATATGAAAAATAGCATAAAATGTATGTCTATCTTTTGTAATAAACGTTACAAGCATTAACTATACCTGTAATATTTTATAGAATACGAAGAGAAGTTTAAATAGTGGGGCCTCAGCCATATTGTGTTGGGGTTTGACACTCCAACTATTAATTTGACTTGTAAATATACTATAAAGGAAAGTAGTTGAGTAGTTTAAGCAATATAATACGTACTGGGAATCTGTTTGTATTCTGTATTAAATTTCATTTTTTAACATAATAGTTTTCAGCTATTGTGGTGGGGGCCCAATAACTTCATATAGCGCAACGACTGGCGCTCTCTGTACTTAGTCCCCCCCTAAACTTAAAACTGTTGCACAATCTTACTTAAACACATTGCTAAACTCTTATACACAAACAAAAACTCAATTTTTAACTTACACAAATAAACCCAGGGCTTTCACATTCGCGCAAAATACTTAGTCCCCCCTAAACTTGAACACTCACAATCTTACTGTGCTTAATTTCCAAAGCCTTCCAAACCTGCACTGGGTCCTGCCCAGCTGACTGCGGCTGGATGGATTACAATTGAGCCAAAAACAGTTGGTCAGGGCGAGATACGGTCTCATTTTTAGAGACATTTACTATAGCAAAAGCTTGAACGTCGAAAACTGAATGCGGGCCTGCACGAGAGTTGTTCTTGGCACTCGAATGTTTAGAGATTAAAATACATAGAATCTGCAAGAGCCCACCCAAGTCGCTTACGCGGGCAATAGACATGTTTTTCGCCCAAATGTATTTATTTAAAATAATACGTCAGATAGAAAGAGTTTCGCATTGCTATTATATTTACCTTATAAAGCCTCTTTATAAAAATGATATGCCACTGCGTATTATGATTGTTTTATAATAAATATTGCATAAATACTTACACGATTTCATAAACAAAAAAAAACTTTTAATGAGCCATGGTTGGAAGGCTTCATCATTACAGTAAATACAAACTTTTAAAACTAATTAAAAATATATATCTCATAGAGAAAGATTTATTCTTCAGGATATATATTATTTATTAATTAAGAGTTTCATTCTGTATAAAAAATGAAAGTTGCCAATATTTTCAAAACTCTGGCCACAAATTTTTTATGAAGGTTTTCCAAGGGAGTAAATCTTGCTTCCTCTCTTTCTCCCAAATGTTTCCTCATTTGCACAGGAGCAACCTTCGTGCGGGCCCTGGTTCAGTTCCCCAACGTCCGAGCTAATGGACATAACAAATTTCACTAAATGATGCAGTATCTTAGCTGTCTCTCTAATTATAAAGGTGTTAATCTTTTTTTTTTAACCTTTGAGTGCTAGGTCTCAAAAAGGTTCTTTACCTCAGAAAGAGAGAGAGAGAGATTCTATTTTTGTCCATATTCAAGCGGAATGTTGAACAACCTTCGTGCGGGTCCTGGTTCAGTTCCCCAACGTCCGAGATATTGGACATTACAAATTTCACTAAATGATTCATTATCTTAGCAGCCTCTCTAATTATAAAGTTGTTAATCTTTTTTATAACCTTTGAGTGCTAGTTCTCAAAAGGTTCTTTACCTCAGAAAGAGAGAGAGAGAGAGAGAGATTCTATTTTTGTCCATATTCGAGCGGAATGTTGAGCAACCTTCGTGCAGGACCCGGTTCAGTTCCCCAACGTCCGAGCTATTGCACATAGCAAATTTCTCTAAATGAGGCAGTATCTCGCCCCCACCCCCCGGATCAATGATTTTAGGGCAGTAAATAAGCAATTGCAATCTAATCCCCCCCCCCCAAAAAAAAAAAAATACTGTTCATGAAAATGTGAGCTTATTTATACTAATTTATGAATATAAAAAACAACTCGACATTTGTACAATTTTTATTTACATAAATAAATTAGTCTCTATGCCTTTTTTGTCTTCTTAGGAAATAATCGGTCGAAGGACATGCGAAATGGTGCGTCTGCAAATGGGGCAGTTTCTCATAGATACAAGACAATTACTGCATGTTACCATATGTCTGCAGGGCAGCAGTACGACACTCAACGCATTGTTAAGCACACCTTACACAAAGTATCAGCAGCCCAAGACGTTGGCATAGATGTGTTCATCACAGTTTCAACATGGGATGTCGCATCAAAGTCTGTGGCCTCTTCGCCAGTTTCAACATCCATTTCATTAGCGACTATAGTCGTCTCTTCCGCCTCTGTTTCAACAGGAGAAGGCAAAGCCCGCAAACCAAGATTAGTGCTCATGAACCCGCTCATTGATCCAACAACGTCGACATCCATTTCATTAGCTGTGGCGACTGTTTCCATGTCAGAGGGCGCGGATTGCCATTCCAGATTCGCAGGCTCTACCCTACCTTCCACATCCTCATGATTAATTCCCCTTAAACCCATTTCGGCTTTAGTGCTCTCTTGCATATACCACAACATTAATTCTATACATCTGGCCTCTGTAACAAACGGTAATAAATCTTTGGTGCTTTTGAGATATAGCCTTAAGGCAGGTCTCACACAGACATCAGGAAATCCAAAATGTTCAATTAATGCTGGGAAAAAACCCAAACCTTCCATCAGACCAGTTAAAAGATGTTCATCTATGGGTTTTATAGTTCGACGCTGCGAAGATTCTCTAGCATTCTTAATGAACTGTGCATCCTTTTTAATGTTGACAAAGGTGCACTCAGGATACCATTGCGCGTGCAGTGTCCAAGGGTCGTCAGCGGGTTCCCAATTACGAAAACCATTCCCACAGAAAAAGCAGCGCATGTGGTCACTTAGGCCTGTAAATTTAAGAAAAAAAATATTCCCATTCATTATAATTATTATAGCTCACATCCGGCAATGTTGTAATACAAAAACACACACACACGCACGCACACACACACACGCACACACACACACACACACACACACACACACTTCCCGGGACCAAAGAGCCAGAGCTCCACCCCCGCAAGCACAATTGGGGGAGTAAACACACTTTTTTTCAGATATATACAAGAGTTGTTACATTCTTGTACGGCCTAGCATTTCGGGCAGGTCCCTAGAATACAATCCCCACCTCGAAGAATCGTTTTTTACAACCAAGTACCCATTTTACTGTTGAGTTAAACAGAGGCTACAGTTAAGGATTTGCGCCCAGTAAATCCTCCCCGGCCAGGAGGATACACACGCACACACTAAAAATAACAAAAACTCCAACAATATTTGTTTACCACAGAAGAAAAATCCTGATTCTGCCAATTCGTGAGATGTTTGCTTGACACAACCAGTCCAGCTGAGGTCGAATGTTTCCAAACGCTGTTTGTATGTTGCCAAGCCTGGATATCTAGGTTTAGCGTATGGAATTACCCCCAGAACCTGCAAATCATCTCCAGTCATTTTAGTTTCTTCCTCGCGGGGTGGGGTCTCTAAAAAAACAAAGATGCTCCATCACATATATGCATAAGACACAGGTTCTAAGTCAATTCTTTCAAAAACCAAAAAAAATAAAGAAAAATTATTTGAAAAGACTTCCTGCGTTTATACTTATTTTTTTTTGTCCTCCCTCCACATCGCCAATACTAATTATTCACAGATAAACTAGTAAATTATATTTATACAATATACTCACGATCAGATGTTGCTATATTCTTTGGTTCGAATAGGGGTGAAAAGAAATCCAGCCCATATTCGAATGCCAGTTTGGTGATTTCCAAAGGAACGTTATTGTCCTTTTCGCCTCTTATGAAGGAACAATTTGGCGACACTTTCGCATGCCTACTACGGGGCGTATCGCCCTCAATCCAAGCATGCACAACTTTACAACACAAGGCGCAGGAACAATGATCCGCAACTCTCAGATAATAAAATCCCTCATTCACCAGGTCTTGGGGGCTTAGCCACTCGACAGGCCAATTTATAAAGGTGTCTAAACGCATTTGGGCACATTTAAGACTGTCCCTGGAGTAAAACGTTTTAGTACTGGAAGGTTCCATTGTGTACTGGTGCGACACTGGCGAATGGAGGCAAGATCCTAGGCTATATATTGCCCG
This sequence comes from Procambarus clarkii, assembly GCF_040958095.1. Lineage (NCBI taxonomy): Eukaryota > Metazoa > Arthropoda > Malacostraca > Decapoda > Cambaridae > Procambarus > Procambarus clarkii. The sequence continues at coordinate 45,951,960 of NC_091163.1, forward strand.
TCCTTTCCCTCCCCGAAATAAATGTCAAAGATCGCTACATATGTGCTAGTTTCTTTTTTTTTTTTTGGTTTGGCAATTCTAGCCACCGCTACTCTTTTTTTTTATGGCATAATTATGAGGAAACAGAGAAAGGAAAAAATGACTCGCAAATGTGCTAAATCATGTTGCATAATGCAGTGAATTAAAAAAAAAAAAGATGGCAGTTGGTAGTCTAGGAAAGGTGACCAAGTACTTATTTTTTGTGATAATTATCGAGAAATGTCATTAACTACATAAGGTATCCCTAATGTCAATAAGTTATCACAAACCTTCCAATAATGATGTGGCCTCCATGACTTTATATATATTTCATTAAGGGAATATGGTCTGACTATGGTTTTTTCATGGGGGGGGGGGGGACATTAAAAAAAAATTGTAACATGTCGCACTGTGTTTGACCTTTTCTGCTTCTGAAAAAAAAAGGTTGCCAGTGTTTGGGTATTAAACTGACGTATATTGATATTTTATGGCAAGATATTTTGAGATACATATTGCGCTATTTGAGGTGGTTTTTTTTTATACTAATTAAGTCAGTGAAAAAAAAATGTTCCTATGGGCTTCTTGTTGGTCGAGGCCCTTATAATAATAATATAAATATTTGCTCAGTACGTGGTAACTTTTACACGCACTAGCAGGGATGGTGATATAAGGGCGCAAAGCCCCCACGACGAATATTCGCAGGGTCGACACAGGGCGGTTGACTAGGCTCTATCCAAAACATAAGGGAAAGTAAAAAAAAAAAGAAAAATGGAGACGTGGCTGGAAACGCACACCGGATATTTAACCGATGAAGAATTTTGCAATAATGAAACTTGCATTGTGTATCCTGTAAACTGCATATCTTGCGTCCCGTACGGGATGGCGAAGGACATATCAGTGAAATACAAACACGCAAGCGCCTATGGTGAACGCAGGCCTTTGTATAATCTCAAGAGATGTGTTCCCCATGATCGCCCAATTCCCGGTTCAATTCATGTCTCCAATCGTCGAGCTGAAAATCTCCCCTGCATTATTGCTGCTGCAGTGCAATATGGTATAGGGGCGCCTGTAGAGAACAATGAGATCGCCAAGTCGCATATAGAAAAATCCAAAGATCGTGATATGCTCACTGGATTAAAAGAAGATACAACGCAAAATCGCCTCATCTATTTCAAAAAGGCTATAGAAGCCATAACGAGATTCATCAAGTCTTCTCCGGAAATCGCACGAGTTGTATTACCTGTGGGTATTGGTCGCACCTGTGTTCAAAGAGATGAAGTTTGGGAGGAAACATATCTTCCAATTATCGAAGATCTGTATGAAAACTTAAAACATTACGATGTTAATGTTATATTGGTGCGTAATGACCAGAGCTCCAAGGAAAAAAAAAATGTCCCTGGCAACTCTACGATGCGCAGTTGTCCCCCGCGCCGGCGTGAAAAGTGTATATAGACCCCCTTCCGAGTCACTACCTCACAAGCCAGCACTATGGAGCTCCCCTCCCTGATTGGCGACTTTGCCTCTTTGCCCATCTATAACAATCGTGATTGTCTGCTCTATGATTTGGATGCAACAAGCGTGCAGTTGAGCGAAATGGTGCACACTTTATGGGAACGATACCCCTATGCTCGAGTGCATCGGAAAAACCTGCCGTACAAAAATCGTGCTGTTAGAACTGATAGAGATATCCCCGGCCTCATATTTGTTGGCGAAGCACCCGAATTCTGCAATAGGATGGATGACGACCCCTATGAAAGTTATGCTGTTTTACCACACCTTATTGGATTAATCACCCAGTTTACCAACGGTCCAGCGACGCCATCTTCTTACAAAAAACCCAGGTACGAAGCATGGAGTTTGGATGAGCATTTTTATGACGGCCTGAAAAATGATACCGAATACCAAAGATGGCGTTGGTTTGACAAAGCTCTGCGAAAAGCCATTGAACATATTCTTCAGAGAAGCCGAAGAGGACAAGTGGGAAGGATTATTTTCCCATATGGGTTGGGCAAGGCTTGCAGGCAGTATCTCACAAGTGGCGAACGCAACATATGGGAGACTAAATATTTCCCTGTGATGTGCAAATTAGCTCAGAAACTGCAAGAACGTGGTATAGACACTTTAATGATATGTCCTGTAAATAATGACACGCCAACTCGCTCTCCAACCCATGGCATCTTTAGACACAAGATTCCACGTATGGCCATTCCACCTGTTTCTACGAATGATAAAGACTCTGTTTCTACTGTCGGACCTGCCGCTGACGTGAGAGAAGACGGGTCAGCTGTCGTGGAAGATGATCCATCTACCGGCGCCATGTCTGTTACTGTAGGTGATGAAGTGCTCACTATTGTGGAAGACGACGACAATGAAGACAAAGAGAAAATGGAAATGGAATATAATGAAGATGAGATTAGAACAGCTGTAGAATCTATATTGTAATATTTCATACAAATTAAACCACAAAAAAAGAAATGTTAACCTGTATTTTTATTTACTTTTCCTAATTTCTCTACACACACACACACACACATTTATTTATTTATTGTTTCCTAATTTGTCTGTACAAAAAGAAAAAACTATGAATTACATATTATAAAAGCCTCTAACAACTCTATGTGACAAGGTGTATATAAGACGAAGGTTATGTTAAAAAATCTTTTTAATCGCTTCGAGATGTGTTCCAACTACATGCGAGCCAAATTACGGAGACTCAAAGATTCTATTATTGAAGTGGATTTCCCCAACGATGATATATTTAAACCCGGGGACTGTATTGTCTATGATCTTCCTGCCCTACACCAGTTTTCTAATGGTTACTCCCAACAGCTGTGGGAAAAATATCCTTATGGGGTGGTTGAAAAGAAAATATGTCCTGAAACGCTTTGTGCTGTAGTTACGGATCGTGACACTCCAGGAAATATAATCCTCTCCCCGCCACCAGAACCTAATGTGCAGCCTTATCTCTTAGCCCTCATATGTCAATATAGTGTAGGTGCGTCTATTGAAAATAATGACATTAACCAATTTCATATTAAGCACAGTAAAGATATTGATTTAGTAGCGGGATTGCGGAGAGATACAACTATCAACAGACGATGGTGTTTTAAAAAAGGCCGTGAGTCGCATTATGAGCGAAGCCAAGAGTAATAATTCTATCAAACGGATAGTTATGCCATTTGGTATAGGCTGCAATTCTGGGGTGGGTTGGTCTAGAGCAGGTGAAGAAGAAGAAGAATGGCTGGCAAATTACTACCCTACACTGGCTCATTTGGCCCATGTAATGAAAAAATGCAAAAAAGAATTTGTGCTGGTGCGTCCTAAACAAGATGGAGCAGGGAAAGGTCAAGTACCGCCACAAGTAGTGAAAAGACCATCGAGTAAAAGGAGGAACCTTAGATCTTATTACACTAACGACGAATAATAAAAAAGTGCTTGTTTTTTTTGTATATGTACTCATAATAAAATAAAAAATTGTATAAATGTCAAGTTTTTTTTTTTATCTGTTAAAGTAGTTTTTAAAAATAAGAGAGAGACCTCATCACTTATTCACCCCCCATGACAAGTACTCTAGCAAATACTACCTGACATTTTTTTTTAACATATTTCATCTTCAAGGGGAGTGTGCAATAATAATAATAATAATGATACATGATTTTTTTTATTTAGGTAAAAAACACACACACATATATATATATATATATATATATATATATATATATATATATATATATATATATATATATATATATATATATATATATACAAACAAAATAATGTTCTGGTTGAACAGAGTCTGGGTTGGGGGACAAAGTCTCGGGATTTGGGGATAACCCCCCCCCCCCCATCAGGCCACCTGCACATTGTTCCTGTAGTATGTCCCCTTTGCATCATTAGTTCCTAAGAGTTATCTTGTGGGTGGAGCTTTATCTAGATCTGCCTTAATGACTGGATGCAAATTTTCCCTCCAATAAACCTCATCCTCTGGCGCAATTTCCTCAGCTTCGGAGGTGGAACAATAATCCCCATAATCCCCAAAGAAAATTTCTCTAAATGCATTCTGCGCTCGAACTTTGTCATGATAAATAAACCAGTTTTCACGCTGTTTAAAATCAATCCCCGCAAACTGTTTTTCTATTTCACCTTGGGCTTGCACCCACTCGATAAAGTTGGGTATTCCATTATACGCCACATTAATCAAGCCTATTCCTATTTCGACAGGTAGTCTTATTTCTGTTTCGTCACAAAAACCGCCAAATACGGTCTCAACGGCGCTAATTTTTTTTGTTTTCTGTCTTTGAACATGTGAGTCTTCTAAATCTGCGCCTTCATACTGCTTTTCAATTGCCGCCAAAGCCTTGACGCGTGCGATGAACTTGGGCAATTCCTCATACTCCACGTCGCAATGACCTCGTGAAATAAATACCAGGGGCGATTCCCTGCATTGCATCTTCCTCTTTTCCTCAACATCTACAGCCTGATGGCCGAGCTCTGATAAAAGATATAACAGAAAAAATTAATTGCATACGCCCATAGAGAGAGAGAAAAAAAATCGTTGAACTTTATTGGATTTCTTTTTAGATTTAACTTTTAACTACTTGGAACGAATTATCAATGAGGCACAAACCATGACAAGTCCTGTAAAGTATTAGGGTTTATGCATACCATTTATAGTCTCCATCACAGCTTGGTCGTATGATCTCTCACTGAGAACCCCACACCCACCCCAGCCAGATATAGGCCGAGACCTCCTGAACTTGCTGCCAGGGGTCGCCAGTTTATTTTTTTTTGTTTTTTATCTATAAGTTGGAATAAATAAGCTCGTATTTCCTTGAACGTTTTTTGACAAAATTCTTGATGTGGGAAACAAATACTCAAATGTGTGAGGGGCTGAAAATGCGCGAAGAGGCCATAATGGTCCTAAGAACACACATTCTTTCCACAGTCACTGATAAGTCGCCGGCTGGATGGATTGCAATTCCTTATTTACTGCCCTAAAATCATTGATCCGGGGGGTGGGGGCGAGATACTGCCTCATTTAGAGAAATTTGCTATGTGCAATAGCTCGGACGTTGGGGAACTGAACCGGGTCCTGCACGAAGGTTGCTCAACATTCCGCTCGAATATGGACAAAAATAGAATCTCTCTCTCTCTCTTTCTGAGGTAAAGAACCTTTTGAGAACTAGCACTCAAAGGTTATAAAAAAAGATTAACAACTTTATAATTAGAGAGGCTGCTAAGATAATGAATCATTTAGTGAAATTTGTAATGTCCAATATCTCGGACGTTGGGGGAACTGAACCAGGACCCGCACGAAGGTTGTTCAACATTCCGCTCGAATATGGACAAAAATGGAATCTCTCTCTTTCTTTCTGAGGTAAAGAACCTTTTTTGAGACCTAGCACTCAAAGGTTAAAAAAAAAAGATTAACACCTTTATAATTAGAGAGACAGCTAAGATACTGCATCATTAAGTGAAATTTGTAATGTCCATTAGCTCGGACGTTGGGGAACTGAACCAGGGCCCGCACGAAGGTTGCTCTGCTCCTGTGCAAATGAGGAAACATTTGGGAGAAAGAGAGGAAGCAAGATTTACTCCCTTGGAAAACCTTTATAAAAAATTTGTGGCCAGAGATTTGAAAATATTGGCAACTTTTTTTTAAACAGAATGAAAATCTTAATTAATAAATAATATATATCCTGAAGAATAAATCTTCCTCTATGAGATATATATTTTTAATTAAATAGTATTTTTAATTAGTTTTAAAAGTTTGTATTTACTGTAATGATGAAGCCTTCCAACCATGGCTCATTAAAAGTTTTTTTTTGTTTATGAAATCGTGTAAGTATTTATGCAATATTTATTATAAAACAATCATAATACGCAGTGGCATATCATTTTTATAAAGAGGCTTTATAAGGTAAATATAATAGCAATGCGAAACTCTTTCTATCTGACGTATTATTTTAAATAAATACATTTGGGCGAAAAACATGTCTATTGCCCGCGTAAGCGACTTGGGTGGGCTCTTGCAGATTCTATGTATTTTAATCTCTAAACATTCGAGTGCCAAGAACAACTCTCGTGCAGGCCCGCATTCAGTTTTCGACGTTCAAGCTTTTGCTATAGTAAATGTCTCTAAAAATGAGGCCGTATCTCGCCCTGACCAACTGTTTTTGGCTCAATTGTAATCCATCCAGCCGCAGTCAGCTGGGCAGGACCCAGTGCAGGTTTGGCAACCCGTTCTCACACAAGACAGCACATATATGACTTAATGCTTAAAGTCAATATGTTGAATATGAATTAGTAAATATGTGATATATTCCCAGTTACTTTTTTTACCAAGGCCCAAACTCTTCCTCACGTACCAATTTACGTGTCACAGTACCCGTCCGTCAACATAGATAGCAGAATATTCGTGATTGGCTCAATTATAAGGAAAATTGTAGTTTTCAGGTCCCACATGGGTTGTGAAATTTACCTACTATTGTCCATGCTCTTAGAATATTACAGATCAGCTACTTCCTATTGAAGGCTCGTAATTTTGTTTTGAGAAATATTAGTTGTTCTTAGTAAATTATAATAAGCACTAAAAATTATTACATAGAATAACAGTCCTTCACCAATCAATATTATATACCATAGTTTGTGCTTTACAAATCTTTAAAGGATGTTTTGTAGGAACGCTAACAGAAAACGGTGTTACGTTGGAATGTCTATGGGGTAAACTACTGCAAACAGGACGGTATTGTGTCTACTATACCAACTATAGCTAGGATGGGTATATTGTCACCTACCGCCTGTTAGGTGGGAAAGGGGTCCAATACCACCCACAGGATGGGTATGAGGGTCACATCCACCCACAGGATGAGTATGGGGATCACATCCACCCACAGGAAGGGTATGGGGTCCAATACCACCCACAGGATGAGTATGGCGTCCACTACAACCCACAGGATGGGTATGGGGCTCCAACCACCCATAGAATGGGTATGGAGCTCTAACCACCCATAGAATGGGTATGGGGCTCCAACCACAAATAAAATGGGTATAGGGTCCAATAACACCCACTGGATGTGTATTGCGTCCATTGCCGCGCGTCGAGCTCGAAAACCGCAGCATTCATCTCAGAACCATGCCTATTTCACACAGATTCCTTAATAAACGTAAGAGTTTTATATGTCACAAGAAAGATAGAAATATAAGCTTCATTCTAAATACCTTACCATGGGCATATTTAAATTTAAAGCGAAGATACGTGTACTTTTATAATAGCCGAGCTTTAACCGAGCTTTTACGCAGTCTCTGTGGTGTAGTGGTAAGACACTCGCCTGGCGTTCCGCGAGCGCTATGTCATGGGTTCGTATCCTGGCCGGGGAGGATTTACTGGGCGCAATTCCTTAACTGTAGCCTCTGTTTAACGCAACAGTAAAATGTGTACTTGGATGAAAAAACGATTCTTCGCGGCAGGGGATCGTATTCCAGGGACCTGCCCGAAACGCTACGCGTACTAGTGGCTGTACAAGAATGTAACAACTCTTGTATATATCTCAAAAAAAAAAAAGAAAAAAAAACGGACAGATTGATCGACCGAGCAACTCTCTCTCAGAACAATGTTTATTTCACGTGAATTCGTTAATAAACATATATGTTTTATATGTCTCAAGAAAGGCAGACATATAAGCTTCACTTTAAACACTTTACCATGGACATATTTAAAGTTCTAATGAAGATACATGTATTTTAAAAATTACGGAGCTCCCACCCCGTACAGACTGAACGACAGAGCAACTCTCTCAGATCAATGTTTATTTCACGTAAATTCGTTAATAAACACAAATGTTTTATGTCTTAAGCAAGATAGAAATAAGAGCTTCATTTTAAATACATTACAATAGACATATTTATAGCTCAAGTGAAGATACATATGTTTTTATAGTAGCGCTCAGTAGCTTGTCGGGCATGGAGTGCAGACGCCTACGCACTTGCCGATATATTGTATAATTAACAAAGATACGCTAATAAAGCCTAAAATCTTATATGCCTCCAGAAAGATCAAGATATGAACATTATTATGATTTCACCAAATGAAATATATCATTTTCGAGAACAAAGATATATCAATTTTAAATTAAGTTTCGACTCTTGCTCGGGCGAGAGAGGGAGCGACTCTCGCCCCATCTATTGGAGATTCTGTCCACTAAAGACCCAAAGCAACTCAAACCCTCCTAGCATTATTTAAGTAATGAAGTAATATGGTATATTTACTATAATGTGGGTGCTGAATGCAGAACATGAGAAAACATATATTTACTCCAAACTAATACAATTTCATTATGAAATAAGTAAATAAGTAGCATCAAAGGAAGTCGACGGTCCAAGCGTCAATGTTGTGGAGCGACTTATCCAAGATATATCGTTGTTTGGAAAGTGTTTGTTGGCATATCCAGTTGTCGCACTTCTCTGCACAAATTATCACAAATTTAAATTATAATGTTAACAAGTAGAATACGTATTTTTAATAAAATCTAACATAACTAGCCAGAAAACATTTAACATTTATTAAAAAAATATATGTTTGGAAGTTAAATCGACTTTATAGGACAATTGTTTTGTTATATCAACCAATATATCTTTGTTATATTGTTTTTGTTATATCAACCAATCCTTGTAAAAATTTATTGTATGTATGTACCTTACCTAAATAAAATTGTATTGTATTGTATTGTATATATACTCGTATTCGTTGACATGCGTTCGCTACTTAAACTACCATGTACTGTATTTATGTAAAATCTCCCATGTCTCTTCGCTCATCTCACCGAACCCTACAGGCTCTTTGATATATTGTTTAATTAATTGAGCTTCACAAATAAAGCTTATAATAGTATATGTTAACAAAAAGGCAGAGCTTATTTTAGTTCATTTATTATGCACCCCATACCCATCCTATGAGCGATAGTGGAGTGTTACAGAGGCACATAATGGGCTCAGGGACTGAGCCCCACAATTCATATAGCCAAGCAAGTTATAATCTTGATAAGCTAGTTACAAAAGTCAATGCACATTGTCACATCAACAATGGGCTCAAGTCCGACCACAAGTGCAGTTTATAATTTAAGCAACTGACATATGGAGGGCTAGTGTCACAATTGATATGTTTATCCTACACATAACCCCCTCTCCCCCATCCAATGGGCAGCGGTGGATAGGTTACAATCAAGTCGTTTTTTGCGTTTTATTCAGAGATTAGATCTTATTGGGTGAGGAAAGATATTCATATTTTAAAGAAGGCTTCTTGGCTGATGCTCTCCATTGATGGAAAATCTACAACCTTTTGAAAATCAATGTTAGTTTGATCTAGATATTGTAATTAACAAAAGTATTTATGTCATCTGAAAGGTAGAAATATAGGCTACATTTAAAATCCTTTGTCATAAATATAACTGAAGTGAAAACGAAGATATATGCGTTTTGATAGTTACTTGATTGCTAGCTCTGAGAGTGTGAAGCCCTGCACACCAGCCAATAAATTGTATAATTAGTTTCCATATATTTTAATTAATCTTAAAAATCTATATGTCAGAAGAAAGGAAAATGTAGCCGTTAATGTGACAACATTTAAAAATATATATATCTTAAGTTAAATAAATAATACCACATTATTGCCGGTGTCCGGACACATGAAAATTACCTAGGTATCAGTATCCAGCCAGGCGGGGATCACAGGCTGCTCAATACTGATAAATTATGTAATGCACTACTTGTGGTCCATCTCGAACCCATTTATGATGTGACGACTGAAGTAATATGGTATATTTACTATAATGTGGGTGCTGAATGCAGAACATGAGAAAACATATATTTACTCCAAACTAATACAATTTCATTATGAAATAAGTAAATAAGTAGCATCAAAGGAAGTCGACGGTCCAAGCGTCAATGTTGTGGAGCGACTTATCCAAGATATATCGTTGTTTGGAAAGTGTTTGTTGGCATATCCAGTTGTCGCACTTCTCTGCACAAATTATCACAAATTTAAATTATAATGTTAACAAGTAGAATACATATTTTTAATAAAATCTAACATAACTAGCCAGAAAACATTTAACATTTATTAAAAAAATATATGTTTGGAAGTTAAATCGACTTCATAGGACAATTGTTTTGTTATATCAACCAATATATCTTTGTTATATTGTTTTTGTTATATCAACCAATCCTTGTAAAAATTTATTGTATGTATGTACCTTACCTAAATAAAATTGTATTGTATTGTATTGTATATATACTCGTTATTCGTTGACATGCGTTCGCTACTTAAACTACCATGTACTGTACTTATGTAAAATCTCCCATGTCAAGTTCAAGTTCAAGTATGTTTATTGAGATAAGCAATAAATACATCCCAAAGGGATAGAGTAGCTTAGGCTATTTCTACCCCCCCTCTACTTCAAGTCCCTCAAGGGGCGCACAAATTCAGTGAGTACAAATAGACAAATAACATTACAAGAATCTCATTTAATCTCCCATGTCTCTTCGCTCATCTCACCGAACCCTACAGGCTCTGTGATATATTGTTTAATTAATTTAGATTCACAAATAAAGCTGATAATTGTATCTGTTAACAAAAAGGCAGAGCTTAGTTTAGTTCATTTATTATGCACCCCATACCCATCCTATGGGCGATAGTGGAGTGTTACAGAGGCACATAATGGGCTCAGGGACTGAGCCCCACAATTCATATAGCCAAGCAAGTTATAATCTTGATAAGCTAGTTACAAAAGTCAATGCACATTGTCACATCAACAATGGGCTCGAGACCGACCACAAGTACAGTTTATAATTTAAGCAACTGACATATATGGAGGGCTAGTGTCACAATTGATATGTTTATCCTACACATAACCCCCTCTCCCCCATCCAATGGGCAGCGGTGGATAGGTTACAATCAAGTCGTTTTTTGCTTTTTATTTAGAGATTAGATCTTATTGGGTGCGGAAAGATATTCATATTTTAAAGAAGGCTTCTTGGCTGATGCACTCCATTGATGGAAAATATACAACCTTTGAAAATCAATGTTAGTTTGATCTAGATATTGTAATTAACGCAGTTACCTTGTGTTATTCTTCACCTATATCTTTTTCTGGTTAATCCCTATTTACATTATGCAGTTCAGGCTTCGTCGCCAGACTATAGTTTTTAGTTTAGTTAATTTATCACATAATGGGTTCAGGGACTGAACACACAATTTATTTATCTAAGCAAGTTACATTCTTGAGGAGCTAGCCACAAAATTCATAACACATCGTCACATCAACAACATGGGTTCGAGATCGACCACAAGTACAGTTTCTAAATTAAGCAAATGTCATAAGTGGAGAGCTAGTGTCACAATTGATATGTTTGTCCTGCACATTTCCACAGTGGTTTGCTTGGGTTCTTTTAATTATCTTAGATATCATTGAAGAGAACCTCCTAGGTACTATACTGTATATATGCTGGTAAGAAGTATAATTATACTGAGAAATCGTGTAAATTATGTTGTACGAGTGCTTCCAGTTAAGTAACATAGTTCATTTGTGTGCGCGTGCTTGAAGAGGAAATGTTATCCCCCCCCCCATTGTAAATATTTGTGGGTTTCAGACCATACGACCACGGCTTACCCTCGCCGCGGTCGAGGGTAAGAACACCTGATGTATACCCAGTATTACAAGTAAACATTAGCAATAACAATTATGGAAAGTTCCTTCACCTATACATAGACAAGAGACTGAACGTCAGCACCCACATACAACACATAAGGGGATGCTCTGAGAGAGAGAGAGAGAGAGAGAGAGAGAGAGAGAGAGAGAGAGAGAGAGAGAGAGAGAGAGAGAGAGAGAGAGAGAGAGAGAGAGAGAGAGAGAGAGAGAATGAGAGAGAGAGAGAGAATGAGAGAGAGAGAGAGAATGAGAGAGAGAGAGAGAGAGAGAGAGAGAGAGAGAGAGAGAGAGAGAGAGAGAGAGAGAGAGAGAGAGAGAGAGAGAGAGAGAGAGAGAGAGAGAGAGTAAAATTATCCACTGAGGTCTGATTAAGTCCTTTTGGGGACCTTAATCATTAGGACGTCCAATGATTAACGCAAAGTGAAGCGTATTCAGATGGTATATTGACAACATTCAGCATATCTCATAATGACCTAGTAGTACTTGGTGCACAAATACCTTTTGCAAAGGAATCGCAAAACATAATTAAACACAACTGTACCGTACAGTGTTATATATATATTTCAGTTTGAACAATTTTTAACATTAACATTCCAACATTCATTTTAGCAAGTTCTCTCAGAATGACGTGTGGGTTAGCAATGTCAAAGGCTGACTTAAGATCTAGGAAAGTGGTATATGACCTATCAGTATGCAGGGTGAGGAATGTGGTAATACAGTGATGTACACTCTTTCCATGCATAAAGCCATATATCTGGGGAGACAACATATTAATAATTTTGTAAAGGAGACGGTTGAGAACCATCCTCTCAAGACACTTATAGAGACAACTAGTGAGGGAGATAGCACTTGGCTGGTGAGGTTTAGGAATGGGAATAATAACACTGTTGGTCCATGACTTAGGAAGCTCCCCAGTTACATAGCACATATTATACAATTGAAGAAAGGTATTCCCTGGAACTAGCAGAAGCATATGCAGTATGCCGTCAGTAACTCCATCCTTCCCGGGTGATGTAGCTTTGCCTTTATGTAGAGCAGAATCTAGTTCGTATTCAGTAAAAAGCATGTCACAGTCATCCTCTTGATGAAGCATGAAGTCAAGGATCCTTGCCCTATCAGTATATCTATCATTTAATTCATTCTGTGAGGGTAGAGGAAGACTGTCAAAGCTGGAAGTCGTGGCCCAAGCATCAACAAGCTCATTTGCTCTGTGCAGAGGATTAGGGTACGAGATCTCTGCAGCATTTTTCCCTTTGACCTTGTTGATATCCTTCCATGCCCGACTTAGTGGCGTGTGAGAATTGAGACCACGGACAAAAGTTTCCCAGTCTGTCTGCCTCAGCTCCACCATACGTTCCCTGGCCTTAGCCAGAGCCGCTTGAAAGAGCCGAAGCATTTCAGCAGTGCGGGTCCTTCTACAAGCTAGTCCAATTATTCTGGCAGTGCGTTTTAGTGTCTGCAATTTAGAATCATTATAATAAACATAAGTGCTATGACCAGTGTAATTTCGGTTACGTGGCCTGGACGATGAATCAAGTGATTCTATAAACTGTTCGATAGTACCTGTGAGCTCATTGTTAAAATCTTCAACTGATGAAGGCTCAGATGAACTGTACCATTCTGACACATGAGCAACAAGATTGTCTCGTTGATCGATGGGCACAGCCAGCCTCTTCCGCTTGAACACTCCACCAGGGAGGATAGAGCTTCCAATGTTTACAGTGGCTAATATGGCCAGATGATCAGACGCCATATATGGCACTATTGACGAGGCACACACGGTGTGGGAGACGTTGACACCGAGACATAGACCAAGAATACCTCCGTAGATATTCGTCGGTTCAAGGTCACCCACAATCTGTGCATCATCGTGACTACCTAATAGTGACACCAGTTGGTTGCCGTTACGATTACTGAACTGCGAATTACCAATATTCCTATGTCTAGCGTTATAATCACCTCTAATGATGGTAGGCTCAGTCTGAATACAGATAGGAAGGTCAGCATAATTAAAGTTACAAGGAGTCGATTATTTAGTACATAGTTGTTTTTCTCTTAAACTGGATGATAGAGGGGGAGTCTTTAACGTGATTGGGAATACATACATACACACATACATACATACATACATACATACTTACATACATACATCCATCCATCCATCCATCCATCCATCCATCCATACATACATCCATCCATCCATACATACATACATACATACATACATCCATACATACATACATACATACATGCATGCGTACATCCATCCATCCATCCATACATACATACATGCATACATACATACATACATACATACATACATACATACATGCATGCATGCGTACATACATACATCCATCCATCTATCCATTCATACATACATACATACATACATACATACATACATACATACATACATGCATACATACATACATACATACATGCATACATACATACATACATACATACATACATACATACATGCATACATACATACATGCATGCGTACATACATACATCCATCCATCTATCCATTCATACATGCATACATACATACATACATACATCCATCCATCCATCCATCCATACATACATACATACACGTCCAGTCAGCATATAGCTATTTCGGGACAAAATCCAATACAGTTTATATTGGTGAGACGCCACTGTGATGAGGAGTTTAAATATCACAGGAACTGTAGGTTAATGTGTGACATAAGTGAGGTTAGATGAGGCATCTACAAGCATCAGCTGGAGGCTGATGGAGTGTTGTCGAGGCTGCTGGTACTGTACCCAGATGTTGGAGGGTGGATTTGACTCTCCCACCCTCCCTACAACTCCCCCCTTCCCCCCCCCACATTGACCGCAGTACGTCTAAGGTTACTTTCCACTCTCGCTTACCAAGGGTATAACCCCCCCCACCCCCCAACACACACACATGCATCAGATTCTTAACTTACAATATTTATGATTTACCAATTTATGTTACTACACTGACTCTCAATTTCACAATATTGTATAAACTTTGATGAATCGCTCGTCTATGGGTCATCCAATAATGTTAGCAGACTTCTAGATGTTACCACTGCTAGGTTTAGGCTCAGCTACAAGTACCTCTGGGAGTTTGTAACATCTGATGATGTAGATTTGACTAAATGTAAACTCTGTCAGCAGAACTATTCGCATACTTTGCGTCATTATATAATGGAATGTGAAAAATCGCGGAATTTAAAGATAACATCAATAGTGTCCATGAAATGTGTAAGTACTTCATTCATAATGATGTGCTGCCCGAAATTTTAGCGAAGTATCCAAAATTTGCTTACTGTAGGTAATGCATACACATGACTGTAAAGCTGCCGCCCAGTTGGGTGGGTGTGGAGCACATGACTGTAAAGCTGCCGCCCAGTTGGGTGGGTGTGGAGCACATGACTATAAAGCTGCCGCCCAGTTGGGTGGGTGTGGAGCACATGACTGTAAAGCTGCCGCCCAGTTGGGTGGGTGTGGAGCACATGACTGTAAAGCTGCCGCCCAGTTGGGTGGGTGTGGAGCACATGACTGTAAAGCTGCCGCCCAGTTGGGTGGGTGTGGAGCACATGACTATAAAGCTGCCGCCCAGTTGGGTGGGTGTGGAGCACATGACTGTAAAGCTGCCGCCCAGTTGGGTGGGTGTGGAGCACATGACTGTAAAGCTGCCGCCCAGTTGGGTGGGTGTGGAGCACATGACTGTAAAGCTGCCGCCCAGTTGGGTGGGTGTGGAGCACATGACTGTAAAGCAGCCGCCCAGTTGGGTGGGTGTGGAGCACATGACTGTAAAGCTGCCGCCCAGTTGGGTGGGTGTGGAGCACATGACTGTAAAGCTGCCGCCCAGTTGGGTGGGTGTGCAGCAAGACTAGTAACTGTGTGACTCACCATAAATGTAAAGTGCCTTGTATAGTGACTGTTGTGAGCCTCTTGTTGAATCACTTGTGACACAAAAGATTACTGATGTGTGTATTTGTGGTGGTGATTAAATATGTATGTGTATGTATATATGTATACGTATGAATATGTACATGTATGCATAAGTATGTGTACATTAATAATTTTGTAACTAGCGTCAAAAGATTGTTATTTGCTTAGCTAAACGAACTAGAGGGTTCAGTTCCTGAACCGATTATGTGCCTCTGTAATCCTTTACACCACCGCCCACGGGATGTGTATTATGGGGTGCATAATAAAGAAAGAAAATGAATGGACCGAACCCCACAATTCATTTAGCTAAGCAAGCTACAATCTTGATGAGCTAGTTACAAAATTCACTATAAGTCGTCACATCATAAATGGGTTCGAGATGGACCACAAGTAGTGCATTACATAATTTATCAGTATTGAGCAGCCTGTGATCCCCGCCTGGCTGGATACTGATACCTAGGTAATTTTCATGTGTCCGGACACCGGCAATAAGGTGGTATTATTTATTTAACTTAAGATATATATATTTTTAAATGTTGTCACATTAACGGCTACATCTTCCTTTCTTCTGACATATAGATTTTTAAGATTAATTAAAATATATGGAAACTAATTATACAATTTATTGGCTGGTGTGCAGGGCTTCACACTCTCAGAGCTAGCAATCAAGTAACTATCAAAACGCATATATCTTCGTTTTCACTTCAGTTATATTTATGACTAGATTTTAAATGTAGCCTATATTTCTACCTTTCAGATGACATAAATACTTTTGTTAATTACAATATCTAGATCAAACTAACATTGATTTTCAAAAGGTTGTAGATTTTCCATCAATGGAGAGCATCAGCCAAGAAGCCTTCTTTAAAATATGAATATCTTTCCTCACCCAATAAGATCTAATCTCTGAATAAAACGCAAAAAACGACTTGATTGTAACCTATCCACCGCTGCCCATTGGATGGGGGAGAGGGGGTTATGTGTAGGATAAACATATCAATTGTGACACTAGCCCTCCATATATGTCAGTTGCTTAAATTATAAACTGTACTTGTGGTCGGACTTGAGCCCATTGCTGATGTGACAATGTGCATTGACTTTTGTAACTAGCTTATCAAGATTATAACTTGCTTGGCTATATGAATTGTGGGGCTCAGTCCCTGAGCCCATTATGTGCCTCTGTAACACTCCACTATCGCTCATAGGATGGGTATGGGGTGCATAATAAATGAACTAAAATAAGCTCTGCCTTTTTGATAACATATACAATTATAAGCTTTATTTGTGAAGCTCAATTAATTAAACAATATATCAAAGAGCCTGTAGGGTTCGGTGAGATGAGCGAAGAGACATGGGAGATTTTACATAAATACAGTACATGGTAGTTTAAGTAGCGAACGCATGTCAACGAATAACGAGTATATATACAATACAATACAATACAATTTTATTTAGGTAAGGTACATACATACAATAAATTTTTACAAGGATTGGTTGATATAACAAAAACAATATAACAAAGATATATTGGTTGATATAACAAAACAATTGTCCTATGAAGTCGATTTAACTTCCAAACATATATTTTTTTAATAAATGTTAAATGTTTTCTGGCTAGTTATGTTAGATTTTATTAAAAATACGTATTCTACTTGTTAACATTATAATTTAAATTTGTGATAATTTGTGCAGAGAAGTGCGACAACTGGATATGCCAACAAACACTTTCCAAACAACGATATATCTTGGATAAGTCGCTCCACAACATTGACGCTTGGACCGTCGACTTCCTTTGATGCTACTTATTTCATAATGAAATTATATTAGTTTGGAGTAAATATATGTTTTCTCATGTTCTGCATTCAGCACCCACATTATAGTAAATATACCATATTACTTCATTACTTAAATAATGCTAGGAGGGTTTGAGTTGCTTTGGGTCTTTAGTGGACATAATCTCCAATAGATGGGGCGAGAGTCGCTCCCTCTCTCGCCCGAGCAAGAGTCGAAACTTAATTTAAAATTGATATATCTTTGTTCTCGAACATGATATATTTCATTTGGTGAAATCATAATAATGTTCATATCTTGATCTTTCTGGAGGCATATAAGATTTTAGGCTTTATTAGCGTATCTTTGTTAATTATACAATATATCGGCAAGTGCGTAGGCGTCTGCACTCCATGCCCGACAAGCTACTGAGCGCTACTATAAAAACATATGTATCTTCACTTGAGCTATAAATATGTCTATTGTAATGTATTTAAAATGAAGCTCTTATTTCTATCTTGCTTAAGACATAAAACATTTGTGTTTATTAACGAATTTACGGGAAATAAACATTGATCTGAGAGAGTTGCTCTGTCGTTCAGTCTGTACGGGGTGGGAGCTCCGTAATTTTTAAAATACATGTATCTTCATTAGAACTTTAAATATGTCTATGGTAAAGTGTTTAAAGTGAAGCTTATATGTCTGCCTTTCTTGAGACATATAAAACATATATGTTTATTAACGAATTCACGTGAAATAAACATTGTTCTGAGAGAGAGTTGCTCGGTCGATCAATCTGTCCGGGGTTAAAGCTCGGCTATTATAAAAGTACACGTATCTTCGCTTTAAATTTAAATATGCCCATGGTAAGGTATTTAGAATGAAGCTTATATTTCTATCTTTCTTGTGACATATAAAACTCTTACGTTTATTAAGGAATCTGTGTGAAATAGGCATGGTTCTGAGATGAATGCTGCGGTTTTCGAGCTCGACGCGCGGCAATGGACGCAATACACATCCAGTGGGTGTTATTGGACCCTATACCCATTATATTTGTGGTTGGAGCCCCATACCCATTCTATGGGTGGTTGGAGCCCCATACCCATTCTATGGGTGGTTGGAGCCCCATACCCATCCTGTGGGTTGTAGTGGACGCCATACTCATCCTGTGGGTGGTATTGGACCCCATACCCTTCCTGTGGGTGGATGTGATCCCCATACTCATCCTGTGGGTGGATGTGATCCTCATACCCATCCTGTGGGTGGTATTGGACCCCTTTCCCACCTAACAGGCGGTAGGTGACAATATACCCATCCTAGCTATAGTTGGTAGACACAATACCGTCCTGTTTGCAGTAGTTTACCCCATAGACATTCCAACGTAACATCGTTTTCTGTTAGCATTCCTACAAAACATCCTTTAAAGATTTGTAAAGCACAAACTATGGTATATAATATTGATTGGTGAAGGACTGTTATTCTATGTAATAATTTTTAGTGCTTATTATAATTTACTAAGAACAACTAATATTTCTCAAAACAAAACTACGAGCCTTCAATAGGAAGTAGCTGATCTGTAATATTCTAAGAGCATGGACAATAGTAGGTAAATTTCACAACCCATGTGGGACCTGAAAACTACAATTTTCCTTATAATTGAGCCAATCACGAATATTCTGCTATCTATGTTGACGGACGGGTACTGTGACACGTAAATTGGTACGTGAGGAAGAGTTTGGGCCTTGGTAAAAAAAGTAACTTGGAATATATCACATATTTACTAATTCATATTCAACATATTGACTTTAAGCATTAAGTCATATATGTGCTGTCTTGTGTGATAACGGGTTGGTGAACCAGAGTGGCAGCACAACACCACAGTAGTGATGGTGATGGTACAGTGAACCAGAGTGGCAGCACAACACCACAGTAGTGATGGTGATGGTACAGTGAACTAGAGTGGCAGCACACCACAGTAGTGATGGTGGTGGTACAGTGAACTAGAGTGGCAGCACAACACCACAGTAGTGATGGTGATGGTTCAGTGAACTAGAGTGGCAGCACAACACCACAGTAGTGGAGGAACAGTGAACTAGAGTGGCAGCACACCACAGTAGTGATGGTACAGTGAACTAGAGTGGCAGCACACCACAGTAGTGATGGTACAGTGAACTAGAGTGGCAGCACAACGCCACAGTAGTGATGGTGGTGGTACAGTGAACTAGAGTGGCAGCACAACACCACAGTAGTGATGGTGGTGGTACAGTGAACTAGAGTGACAGCACAACACCACAGTAGTGATGGTGATGGTACAGTGAACTAGAGTGGCAGCACAACACCACAGTAGTGATGGTGGTGGTACAGTGAACTAGAGTGACAGCACAACACCACAGTAGTGATGGTGATGGTACAGTGAACTAGAGTGGCAGCACAACACGACAGTAGTGATGGTACAGTGAACTAGAGTGGCAGCACAACACCACAGTAGTGATGGTGATGGTACAGTGAACTAGAGTGGCAGCACAACACCACAGTAGTGATGGTACAGTGAACTAGAGTGGCAGCACAACACCACAGTAGTGATGGTACAGTGAACTAGAGTGGCAGCACAACACCACAGTAGTGATGGTGATGGTACAGTGAACTAGAGTGGCAGCACAGCACCACAGTAGTGATGGTACAGTGAACTAGAGTGGCAGCACAGCACCACAGTAGTGATGGTACAGTGAACTAGAGTGGCAGCACAACACCACAGTAGTGATGGTGATGGTACAGTGAACTAGAGTGGCAGCACAACACAACAGTAGTGATGGTGATGGTACAGTGAACTAGAGTGGCAGCACAACACCACAGTAGTGATGGTGATGGTACAGTGAACTAGAGTGGCAGCACAGCACCACAGTAGTGATGGTGATGGTACAGTGAACTAGAGTGGCAGCACAACACCACAGTAGTGATGGTACAGTGAACTAGAGTGGCAGCACAACATCACAGTAGTGATGGTACAGTGAACTAGAGAGGCAGCACAACACCACAGTAGTGATGGTGGTGGTACAGTGAACTAGAGTGGCAGCACAACACTACAGTAGTGATGGTGGAGGTACAGTGAACTAGAGTGGCAGCACACCACCACAGTAGTGATGGTACAGTGAACTAGAGTGGCAGCACAACACCACAGTAGTGATGGTGATGGTACAGTGAACTATAGTGGCAGCACAACACCACAGTAGTGATGGTGGTGGTACAGTGAACTAGAGTGACAGCACAACACCACAATAGTGATGGTACATTGAACTAGAGTGGCAGCACAACACCACAGTAGTGATGGTGATGGTACAGTGAACTAGAGTGGCAGCACAACACCACAGTAGTGATGGTACAGTGAACTATATTGGCAGCACAACACCACAGTAGTCATGGTGATGGTACAGTGAACTAGAGTGGCAGCACAACACCACAGTAGTGATGGTGGTGGTACAGTGAACTAGAGTGGCAGCACAACACCACAGTCCACCACAGTCACCTCCGTAATGTCACTGTGGTTGACTGCTGCCCTCACCACATCCAGGCCGCTCACCACATCACCAAAGACACCTGGCCCCTGGTGACCAGCCTGGCGGTCCCTGGTGGTGATGACAAACTGGGCACTCGTGGGATCCCCCAGCGGCCACCACCTGGACACCATCACAGACCAGGACCTCACAGCTCCTGCCTGGCGTGACTGCCGGTACTGCCCCCGGAGGTCAGGCAACAGTGGGGCTCCTCCATGACCATCATTAATCTCGTAGTCTCCGCCCACCACCCGCTCCCCCGGGCGACCCTTGTCCACCACCATCAACAGTTTAGTGTTGCGGTAGGTGTGGCCCCGCTGGCCCGTACACAACAACACAAACTGTCTGGCCAGCGGAGTGTCAGGGGTCAGCCGGATGGTGACCCGCCCTCTTGTTGACCCCGCCCACCCGAGGTCAAGGAACGCCAGGGTGCAGGAGGGGTCCAGCACGCCCACAACATCACTCTCCTGCACAATATATAAATCATGCTGGTAACTGTATAACAAAATGTTATCATATTAGTTATCACAACTCAGTAAGTCAGTAATGTCAGTAAGACTAGTGGGTGTAATAAAGTAACCTGGATGGTGTGGGCGTGGGCGGGCGTGGGCTGACGCAGGAGTGGGTGGAGGTACAGCTGTCCGTCTTGTAGAGTTATCCTGGCAGAGCGGCGGCCATCTTTGTGTTCCTGGACAGCCACCACCCGGCCATCCTCCACCAGGCTCTTGACGGCCACCACCCGGCCAGCCTCCACCAGGTTCTTGACGGGCTCACTCATCCTGCGGAGGTCCTCAACCTGTGGACAGTGTCAGCTCCACTATGACATGTGGACAGTGTCAGCCCCATTATCCCCTGTGGACAGTGTTAACCCCAGTAGCAGGTATGACACCCCACAGGTGATTTTTTTTTCTGGGGGAAAAAGTTACCTGTGGGAGTCAAGGTTTTCAGGTGAATTTAGAAATTCGTGTGTAGCATGTCAGGGGTTTCAGGTGAATTTGGGGAGTCACAGATTTGGAATTAAGGAATTCTTATGACGAAAATAATGTCATACGAGTTTGATAAAGTTCTTATGATAAAAATAATTTCCGAGACTTTGGAAGTTTGTTAAAGTTCTTATCATTAAATAATGTCATACGAGTTTTAAGAGTTCCCATGGGATTCTTACTTAGAAACTAGTATACTGCTATATATCTAATTCAATTCCCTCGCCTTTCCCTCCCCCTGCATCTCCCGCTCATATACCTCACACCCCCCTTACCTCACAATCTCTCGCGTCACCTGTATTTACCTTACGCCAGTCAGCCAGACGCCGCATGCAGGTCACCTCGGTAATCTTATCTTATCTTATCTTCTCCATAATATCTGGACCGTCCCTCCACTCTCTCTCTCTCCTCTTCATATTATTCTCTCTTCCTATTTTTCTGACATCGTAATGTTTTATTCCCTTTTTTCATTAACCAGTCAGTTTTATACAAATCAACCGAAGCATCTCAATGTAACCTTTATTACTGAAACTGCCTCCGAGACTATCTAAGCTGGCACCAGCTACCAGCCCCCAGGCTATCTGCCCGAGGCAAACATCTCCTGATTACCTGCCCTGACATCTATTAGTCATTGTCAGCGTTCGCCACCGTAATAATTTATATATATACATTAGGCGTTAATAAAACATATTTATTTATTTATAATTTATTTAGTCATCTAATTCTTAGTTTACACAATGTATAATAAACGACTCATTTAGCCCGAAGTTCTAAGAAGCTCACTCCTCAATCCGCTTGTATAATATCCGTCCTATTCATTCCTTATCTCTGTAATAAAGAATAACAGTTTCAGATAGCGTTTACACATGTACAATATTTATCATACACATAAAACCTCGAAACAAATGTACTCACCATTTTCCGTTAGATAATTTTGTTATAGCTTCATTCAGCCAGTCGTCTCCAAGCACATTTTCCAACAAATATCGCTCTTATCATAACACAGCGTTTCATAGCAGCTCGGCATATTTTTAAATAAAGCATAAGATAGCCTCATTACGTTCCTATCATTCTGCATATAATCTCCGTAAGTAAAACTAGTTTCAAATAGCTTTAATGCAGTTTTTAGATCCTTGTTTGAAAGATGGTAACAGAAAAACATCGCATATAGCCCGCATACGTATGTATTTAAACTCTGAAGTCGCTCTGTAAACGTGTATACATCACAGGCTTTATAATAATTTAAAAACTCCGAAATGTAGGGCGAATACACATTTATTCCATATGAATCTAGTATAACTATTTTCCGTTTAGATTTATATACAGCAATCCAGTGACCCATTACTTCCTTAGAGTCTCTTCCTAAGGTATTTATTATAAACATAATCGGCCTATCCTGTATTTGCTTCATTATTCTATATATATCCGTCGCTAAATAGCATCCAATATATTTAGCTTTACTACCCTTCATATTGTTCAATGCCGTATTAATTTGTTTGCAGTTCATGCTCTTGTATCACACACAACTCGCCTATCGGAATAAATTCTCAATACTCCCGTTGTATTTCCGAATAAAATAATAACTTTATTTGATTTCACTGGAACAGCAAATTCTAATGTAATTCTCAGGTTTCCCGAAGCCTCTATAGGAAGGGTATCTCTCAATTCCTCAGGCGTTAGTCTAAATGCCAATAACGTTCTTCCTTTTATAAATGAATTATATGTCAAGGTAATGCAAGCGTTAGAGCCTACTGTATTTTGAGTCTCGTAGTATAGTTTCGAACATTTATTCGGGAACTTGCAAGTTATATTAAATAAGTTTGTCCCATCACGTGTAATATATACATTAGATAAATTGCAGTGATCAAAATAAAGTGGATTAAGTGTATACGCTCCGGATATTGCTTCCATATCCGTCATCATAATAAATAATTTATCTGGGATAATGCTCCCCCATGGCTGGTCAATACTTAATCTCTGCTGCCCATTACCAAGAATGAACGTCTTGTGGAGTGTCTTATCAAACGTATATGTAACTGGCGTATTTTGTTCAGCCAGAGCTCTATTAATAGCCTCCAATCCAGATGCGAATGGAGTTATCCGATCAATCCACATTCTAGCTAGTTTTATGTTAAACTTGTATCCAGATTCAATACTGTTTATAACCCACGGATCACTGTTAAATTCTAATCTCAAACGAATATCAATTCCATCCAAAAGATATTCGCTCAAAGTTGTAATGTCCAATAGCAGTTTAAAGCAACAATTTACTCCCTCAGTTTTTAACTTTAGAAATCTAGATTTAAGGTCTTCTGAGGCATTCTTAAAATAATCTGCATCATATTTTTCAGGAAAAACATCATTATAGAAATACGTCAGTTCTTTAAATCTTACAGCTTTACATTCAGAAAGCGTTGTCATTAGCTTTACATAAGATAAATATGAAAATAGTGAATTAGTTTCCACCACTTGCTCATTTAAATAAACAGTTACAGCTTTAAACATTGTCTGGGACAAACCATTGATTATTGATGCATTTTTAATATCCGCTAAAGCCGTAATTCCGTCAGGTCCCGTTAATTCAACCATCAGTTCTAGCGTCAAGCTCGAAAGATCAATAAATTGTCCCTTAACTCCTGGGATACGGAATTCAATATAAGAATCTTTAAATTTATTGTTAATACTTGAATTCACAGGTAAAATATCCTGTGTCTGTCTTGAAAATATCGTACTTTCAACCATTCTATGCGGATTAACTTTAGGAAAGCCATCGCTTATAGCAGCTGTATAATTTTCTAAAGGAACTTGCAATGCTGCACTAGGAGCATTTACACTCATCATGTCTGCGTCTAGCATACAACTAGTACTGTTTTATGAAAACACGTCTTTATATCTATCCATTTTCTTTATATAGGCAGGTCTTTTCGTTATTCGGCCACCTGCTATCAATTTAGGACCTATACTTTTCAATGTTTCCATACCGCGTTTTCTAATTGAATCTTTCAAAGTACCTTGGCTTGCATTTATATCCTGCAAAACATTCTGTCCCATTGTCAATGCTGCTGGCATAATAGTTTTTAATAGAAAAGGTGTTGCTCTACGAGCTAGACCAGTTAAGAAACTTAATATTCCACCTCCTCTTAAATGTCTTCTAATCAAAAACAGTAATATCGCCCAGTGCTCCACCTCTCTTCCCTCGAGGAGCGATAAATCGCCCTACCTCGTCAACAGACAGCTGTACAAACCCGACCCTCATGTTTAAACATGCCAGGAGAGAATGATAAACTCCCTCTACTCTTACCATTATATATCAATGGGTCTAATATGTAATACTGCAATCGTACATCCATCCTTTTCAAAATATACAGGCTCCCCATCTTGATCTGTTAATCTAATACTGATGCCATCAATATTAGTCGTATTTAAAGGTTTATATAATTTCCTGTGTGTTACATTACTTTGAAACGAAACAACATCCAAGATATTTACAATCTGATTACCAAACATGGTGGGCTGCACCTTATCACAATATACACACAAGAAATCTATACGGCCTACCGGCCTAGGATGATAATAGCATGTATCTTGTACAGTTAACCTGTTATTAGGTAGTTTATTCATAATAAAAATATCATAGGCTTTCCCTACTTCAGCTCCAATAACTTTACATATATTTCGACCGAAAGATAAAGAAATTCGAACAACTAATTTACCATCCTTTGTAATAAATAATTTTAACAACTTCTCACTAAATGCTGCATTAAACTTAATTCGATTAATACTCGAATCATATTTCATATAAACGTCCCCATGGTCTGGGAAATTATATTTAAGTAGGGATTCTATAAAACTCAATGAACTTTTTTAAAATATAGTTGAAATTTCTCTATTTAAAATAGTCGTTAGCTCTATGCAATTATCACTGGCTAAAATATCCGACTTTAAAGTGAAAGACGTATTCACCGTGCTCAAATCAGATAAATTTTTATTAGACACTAGAAGTTGAACTGAAATAAAACTTTCCGGATCATTCCTCTTAACAGCGAAATAAGATGGAGGCAGGAATATATTCTTCAGGCACACTTCATAAGCTTTATTCGGGTCTAAAGGCAGCTGATTATGTAATCTATTTTCAAAAGCATTGGGAGCATTGTTTTTAAATACATCAGTATCAGAGTTACTCGCTGCATATATAACGTAACTATCCATCCTGTAGACTAATAGTAAATGATAAAAATAAACAGAAACTCACCTTAATATGGTATCCAGGTAGACTCTCCATCTCCAGCCTTGATCTTCCTCTTCAAACCCGGAGGAGAAAACACTTGATTTTTCGCATCTACATTTCTAAATAAATTCTTAGGTGTAGAGGTCAAAGAAAAAAACCAGCGTTGAATGTAATGAAACGCCATTTTCTGGGTGAGTCCCGGAGGCTCCCCGGAGCTATCCCAGGCTGTCATGTGTATGGAGTTCTTAGGCCTACCGGGGACCACGGCCAGAACCGGGCCCCCTCAGAGAGGCAAGGGGAGCAATGGCCTATAGAAGCCCCCGTGTAGTTGGAAGCATTCTATGTCTGCCATCGACCGGAACAGGCACCCAGAAAGGTAAGCGCCCCAAAACAAACCCCTATTCTGGTTAAAATTGCTACCTAAAACCGAACTAGTGGATAGAACTCCCCAACCGAAAACAAGCAAACTAGTGTGACGTCACACACTGCCGCGCCGCTGTCTGCGCAGCTCCCCCCTCCCCGGGAGGGGGAAGGGGGAGCCCCAGACCTCCCGCGCCGGCTACCCACACCTCAGTTCTTGAGGCTGGATGTCAAAAACGCGAAAAACCGCCGACCGGAGGGAGGGAGGGATGCCGGGGAGCCTTCGGGACTCACCCAGAAAATGGCGTTTCATTACATTCAACGCTGGTTTTCTGGGGGGAGCCCCGTTGGCTCCCCGGAGCTAACTACCCACAGACAGAAAAAGAGGGACTTACCCGGGAGGCGGTCGTCGCTCACCCCTCAACTCGAAGCCGAGACAACTGGCTGCAACCGCCGACCCAAAGCAACACAGGCCCGACGAGGCCCAGGGACATTCACAAGGTAACGAGCAGCCAGGACCCTGTTCGACCGCCAAAATCCCCGCGCCCGAATATCAGACCAAGACATATTCCCAAAGACGGCAGCAAGAGCCGCGAACTTACGAACGTCATGGGCACGGGGATAGACCGCAGGCTGGCTGGACCTAATAACCCTGCGGACGACCTGAGAGACCCGAACCCGCGAACAGGGAAGAAGGGAAACCGGATCAACCCACAGCACGTCCCTGGACACAGAAGCTGTGGTGCGCAAATAACGGCGAAGCGCCGCAACCGGACACAAAACATGATGCACCCCCGGCCTGACCAACCAAGCATCAACCACCCATGGACCCCTCCGGAACGCAGCAGTCTCATTCTTCGCCAGAAAAGAAGGAGACGGCTGCAAACGAACAAAACTATCACCACGACCAAAAGAGCAGAAACCCCTGCGCCGGAGGAGAGCATGAAGCTCCCCTACCCGACCCCCAGAGGCCAAAGCCAACAAGAAAAGTGCCTTGGAAAAACAATCCTGGACCGAAGGGGCCACAACGAAACGAGGAGATAAAAGGAAAGCGAGCACACTGTCCAAAGACCAGGACGGCTCAGGTGATGCATGAGCAGGCCGGAGGTGAAACAATGCACGAGACAGCTTGCGAAACGGTGCAGACGTAACATCGATACCGAAAGCAAGCTGAAGCGGCTCCGCCAGCGCCGCACGATACGAAGCGACAGTGTTAGGCATAAGATGACGGTCCTGAAACAACCACGAGAGGAAGGACAAAACCACCCGAACAGACAAGGAGCGAACACGACGAAGACGCAAAAAGAAACGGAAGGACCGTCAGGAAACTTCATACTGCCGCCGAGAAGAAGCCCTCAGGTGGGACACCAACAAGGAGGCCACCTGATCACTATAGAGATGATGATAGACTCGAGTCAAAAAAACCATACGCGAAGACTCGAGGAGAAGATCGAACCAGCTACGTGACGTACCGGCCCGATCTGCTGAAAGAGGCGGAGCCGCGGGAAAACCCTCGGGTTCGGACACCGAGCAACCAGCGCCTGAAACCAAGGCTGGGCCGGCCACCAAGGGGCCAGAAGGACAACTCTCCCCCGGTAAGTCTCTAAGCGAGTCAGGACCTGGAGTAACAGCCGAACCGGGGGAAAGAGGTACAGGAACCCCCACCTCGACCAGTCTAGCCGAAAGGCATCGACCCCGACGGCCTCGCAATCGGGGAAGGGCGCCGCATAAACGGGAAGACGCCGCGACCACGCCGACGCGAAGAGGTCCACTTCGGGGCGCCCAAACGTCTGGCAAAGCCAACGGAAGGACTCGTCGTCGACCGTCCACTCCGTGGAGAGGGGAACGAAGCGAGACAGGGCGTCGGCCAAGACGTTGGACACGCCCCGTACGTGAACCGCCAGGAGAGCCAAACCCCGAGAACTCAGCAGACGAGTCACCCGAAGCGACCAACCCCAAAGAGACAAGGACCGCATCGAACCCCCGCGGTTCAGGCAATGAACCACCGGAGAGCAGTCCGAATGGAGCCGAATCGTCGATCCGCGGGCCACCCGAATCCTCCCCAGAGCAAACCACACTGCCGCGAACTCCCGCACCGTACTGTGAGCTCGACGGAAGGACGGATCCCAACGCCCCTGGCCGGCCTGGTGAGCCCTGGTCACAAAACCCCAGCCGAGAGACGACGCATCCGTGTACACATCGAGCGAGGGCTCGGGTAGGCGCCAAGGCACTGAACCCCGAAAAACCCGAAGAGGAAGCCGGTGACGCAGCAACCGACGCAAGTCCCCCGGGGACCAAACTCTGCGATCGCGAGAGAGGCGGAAGGGGGAACCCCGAAGGAACCAGAACAGCCGTCGAAGCCAAACCCGACCCGGCGGGTAGACCACCATCGCGAAGTTCAGGCTCCCGCACAGCCCCTCGAGCAACCGCCGGGTGACCCGAGGGCCCTCCAGAAACAGACAAAGGCGGGACCGCAGCCGCAGGAGAGACTCCGGAGGGAGAGACAAGGAGGCAGTTCGAGAGTCCCACACGAGACCCAGCCAAGTCCGAACCTGAGAGGGAACCAGATGGGACTTCCTCCAGTTCACCAAGAACCCGAACCCGGCGAGCTGAAAAAGAACCAAATCCCTGGCTAGCAAGCAAGCTGACTGGCTGGGAGCCCAAACCAGCCAGTCGTCGAGGTAGGCCAACACCCGAACACCTAGGAGACGCAAACGAGCCACCACAACCCGTGTAAGGCGTGTGAACACGCGAGGTGCCAGGTTCAACCCGAACGGGAGACAACGAAAGCGGTAACTCAGACGCCCCACTACAAAACCGAGCCAGTCCCTGAACCGCGGATGAATCGGGACATGCCAATAAGCGTCCCGGAGGTCCAGGGACACCATCCAAGCACCCGGCTCCAAGAGGAGCCGAACCTGAG
The DNA here is from genome assembly GCF_040958095.1 of Procambarus clarkii. Classification (NCBI taxonomy): domain Eukaryota; kingdom Metazoa; phylum Arthropoda; class Malacostraca; order Decapoda; family Cambaridae; genus Procambarus; species Procambarus clarkii. Next base: position 45,981,452 of record NC_091163.1, read on the forward strand.
ACAGCGTAGTCATCCGAAAGGAGGGGCAATGAACCCAGGGGTTCAGACGGGACAAGTCCAGAATGAACCGCAGGTCCGCGCAGTCCCGTTTCAGAACCGGAAACAGACGGGAAACCCATCTGAGGGACGACATCGTTTCGACGACGCCCAAGCGTACCCACTCCAAGACGACTCGACAGAGCGCAGGGGAAGAAGCCTGCCCTGCCAGCCCCGACCCCCCAAAGGGGGGAGGGGCCACCCAACGCCACCGCAGGCCGCGAGACACGACCCGAAAGGCCCATGAATCGTGGGACCAGGCGCGGGCGAACAGGGCAAGCCGCCCCCCCATCGCCCCGTCAAGGGGGCAAACCGCGAAAGGGCCGGCGACCCTTACGAGACCCAGAACCCCGCACAGCGCGAACACCGCGCCGACCAGACGAGGGAGGGTCCGCAGGAGGAGCCAACCCCAAACCTGACACCAGAGGCCTACCACGACGAGAGGAACCCCGAGCCCTGGCACGACCTTTCCGGGAAGACCCACCCCGGGACCCCCGGAAAACCAACAAGTCCGACATCGGACGACAAGCCGCCGACGCAGCCTGAATAAACTGCGCCACGGCCGACTCCCCAAACAGGAGAGGACAAAAAGGTGAAGAACGCCTAAGAGCCAGAGCCCAAGCAGATTCCACGGAGGAACCCAGCACCGCCTGCCGACACGCGAGACGGGAAGCATAGAACAGGGAAACCGCATCCCGCAAAATCGGCGTGAACAGCTTCAACAAGGCAGCCGACGAACGCGCAGCCGAGGACAAGGTGCCGGACCCCGGGACGGACCCAAGCGTCCCCACATCCTCCACGAGCCAATCCGAAGACAGCTCCAGGAGGGAAAAGAACCGCAAGGCCGAACACAAAAGGCCCCGGGCGCGCAAGTCCTCCGCCACGAGCGCCGCTGAAAGGGAGGGAACCTGCACATGGAGCTGAATAACGCCCACATCGCGGGGAAGGGCAGGGGCAAACAAGCACTCATTCAGGTACTCAAGTTCACCCCCCAGGAAAACCTGAAGCACCGTGGAAGCTTCCCGCCACTCCAGCGTGCGGGAACGACAGAAGGAATGCCAGGAATCCAGACCAAACAAGGGGCAGTCTGCTAGCCAGGACGACTCCGGAACCTCGTAACGGAGCCAGAAAGGGAACGAAGTCCCAAACCTGAACGTGGACGGATCCATTTCCGAGGCATAATCCGGGTCACGCAGGAGGTAAGCTGCAAAGGCCGCTCGCACCACACCAGGTTGGATGCGATAAGCCGAAAACCTCCGGAAGGACGGAACCGACGTACCCGGGGGAACACGGAACCGAACCCGGGGAGGGGCCGACACCAAATCCAACTCGTACGCAGAGGGGGGAAAAGAAAACCCCACTCCTTGTAACAATAAGCCCCGCTCAGTGGGAAGAAAAACCCAGGCGGGGTCCAGCGGGGCCCAAGGCCCCCAAGTCAGCCCCTCCCCAGCCTCGAGGTCCGTCACCACAGGACCCGAGGCCGAGTCCTCTCCCCAAGTCCCGACCCCACAAGACAAGGACGGAGCAGCCGGAAAAGCTGGAGGAAGGGGGGCCCACTGGTCAGACCCTGAAGCTTCGGCCGGGAGAGAAGACTCGAATGCCTCTGCCGCCCCCCCCGAAAGGGGCAACCCCCGAAGCTGCCCGAGTCTCGAGATCAAGTAACCCCTGCTCCGACCCCGAAACCCTCAGACGCTTCGGGGCCGGAAGCAGGGGCGGGGGACCAGAACGAACAGAAGGGGAAGGACGAGGAGGTGCGGACTGAACCAGGATCGAAGTGACCCCACCCCCAAGTCCGGGTCTCGAAAAGCAAAGCGGGGCAGCCCCGGGGCGTCCGGGGAAGCAACCAACCGAGCGCGTTGCAACAGTCGAAACCTAGACTGCAACGCACGTGCCGCCTGTACCCGAATAGAATCATCAGAGGATTGGGTAAATTGAGTCACAAGCAAGCAGCAACACTCACAGGACTCAGGGTCGAAAGTATCACCAACCCAACAGGCAGCGTGGCAGAGGCAAAAACAATGAGGGTCACCCTGAGACAAGGGGACCGAGCAACCCTCAAACTCGCACACAGCGAGTGGGGACTCCGGGGTCACATCCATCGGACCCACGCACCCCCTAGGGGATTCCCAGGGTCCTGAGCGTTTACTTTAAGAGGACTCGCGCTCAGGTAGTCCCAGGCAGGGTGCTGCAAACCGGCGCCAAAAACTACCAAGCAAACTTCTAAAGCTGAACCCCAGGGACGTGTACACTCACGGGGACCTAGCAGGGGGCGCCACCGAGGAGAACAGTGGAAGGGCAAAAACAAACTGAATAAAATGACAGAACCCCCCACCAGGCAAAAACAAAAAGAAAAACAAAACCCCGCAAGAGGACAGCGAACCCCAAGGAACAGAGCCGGCCGCGATGTCGGGAAATACAAGCTGAGCAGCACCCTGCGCCCCTACTAGTGCAAACTGCCTCTTACCTGCCGGTAACAAGGGAGAACAGAACACCCAAGAGCCCAACAGGCGGCCGAAAAACCGAAAGGGAAAACGGACCAGCAGAGGCAGACCCCGAGGAGCCTGTGGAAGGTGGCCCCAAGCCCCAAGGGCAGTACTTACAGGGCACCTAGGGAAGGCAGCCCTAGGCGCATGCAGCCCGAGTACTGAAGATAACTCCTGGCTCTCGCACCCACAAAACTAACACCACACGCAAAGCACAGTGCAGTAGCGACACTGGAGCCAGAGCACACGACCATCGCCTATAGCATCAGCCTCAAGAACTGAGGTGTGGGTAGCCGGCGCGGGAGGTCTGGGGCTCCCCCTTCCCCCTCCCGGGGAGGGGGGAGCTGCGCAGACAGCGGCGCGGCAGTGTGTGACGTCACACTAGTTTGCTTGTTTTCGGTTGGGGAGTTCTATCCACTAGTTCGGTTTTAGGTAGCAATTTTAACCAGAATAGGGGTTTGTTTTGGGGCGCTTACCTTTCTGGGTGCCTGTTCCGGTCGATGGCAGACATAGAATGCTTCCAACTACACGGGGGCTTCTATAGGCCATTGCTCCCCTTGCCTCTCTGAGGGGGCCCAGTTCTGGCCGTGGTCCCCGGTAGGCCTAAGAACTCCATACACATGCCTGATGCCAAAGTCTGACATTAGCATATCAGCCTGGGATAGCTCCGGGGAGCCGACGGGGCTCCCCCCAGAAAACAACTTGACTATGGGCAATTTATCTTCTGGGAATAACAATTTCGGAGTGCACATCCTGCCTATATCATCATCAACAATATTGATCCCAGTAACTGGTGATGTAATGTTCCCTTCCTCATCCCACTTTACAAGTCCGGTTGTATTAAAATAATTTAACAGGGAGACTGCAAAATCATAATCCTTAAGCTTTAATCTTAAGTCTATCAAGTGTTGTATAACAGGATTTGTTCTCACTGTCGTCGTAGGCTTCTCAACACTTACTGCCGTAGGCTTCTGTTGATCAATAGCTTTTCGTGGTACAAGATAGAATTCTTTCATTATTCCTTATTAAATAGCCTTGAAATAAAATTTATAGCTATGGGAAGTAAAATGCCCAATAAATTACCTCCTCTTTTACTTGTTAATATGTCTTTCTTGAGTGAAATAGCCTTCTTCTTACAGGCTAATGTATGGAGTAGAGCTCTATATTTAGAAAGTCTCTTTAAAATAGGCTTCCCAACTTCAATTTTATTTTTTAAGAAATTATTAAATATTTCAGATAGGCAAAGTATATGTTCCTTTTTAAGAGTCTTAATTAACTTTTTCCTAGAATTATAACCTAATCTAGCTAATAGTTCAATAAATCCACGATACTTGCTAAGGGCTGCTTCTTCATAGTTTCTTCATGTCATCTGAATTCACCCACTGATCAAATGAACTGTCGTAACCGGCGTATCTAACTTTATATAAAGTAGTATTACCAACTTTACGTTTACTTATAATTCTCTCAATTTCAAATGTATCTGACAAGTAGGTGGGAGTCAACTCCTCTCTATAAAATCCGCCTTCTATAAGTCTATTATTTAAGTCCTTTAAATAATATAAAGGCACAGGTTGTTTAGTATCAATTTGAGCAATAGTAAATATTTCCTTAGTGTTCTGTTGATGAAAACCTCTTTTGAACTTTGAAATACAATTAGATAAGGCAAGCCGTACTGTATCTCCCACAGACAGATGATTACTGATGCGTGGCTTAGTCTGCTGCTCTCCTTTATACATGAGCTTAAACTGCCTAGTCACATCTTGAGGCGAAGATAAAGCATGTACATCAATAGGTATTTTCCCCTTTAATCCTCTATGTGGTGTTCTATTATACGTTTTAGCCATATCAGGTAAAACATTTATATAGGTTAAGGTGTTATAAGCCGTTAAATATTTATATATCTTAGTTTTCAATGTTCTTATAAATCTCTCTGCAATGCTGGCTTTAGTTTCCTGAGAAAATACACTGTACAGTTCAATGTTTTTACTGTCTAACAATCGTTTCATATATTTATTATAGAATTCACCGCCCTTATCAGTGTTAAGCTTCCTTACACCTTTTCATGAAGGTAAATCCAGAATAGCTTTCATGGCTTCACTTACACTCTGACCTGATTTAGTGGATAGTGGAACTACATGTGCAAACCTTGAAAATATATCAACACAAACTAATAAATATTTAATATCATTGTTGTGCTTAGCTAACAATGTCATATCAGCCAAGTCACTGGTAAAGAAAGCTTTAGGTCTAGGTGCTAAGATACGTCTTCGTTTAAATTTACGTTTTTTTAATAGATGTAAGGTATATGCATTAGACGTTTTTAAATAGTCTTTCACATCTTTTATAGTTAATTCAGGGATTGTTTTCTTTGCAGCCTTATACAATTTTAAAACGCCACCAAACCCACCTATGGACTTGGGGTCATTGTATATCTTATTAAGAGTTTGTGTAATGTTCACCATTGATACACTATTTCATATGGGGGTTCATTTACAATATTTCCCCTAAATATTATGGATTCGGGTGTTTTAACGCCCAAGTCAACAAGTAAATACCCATACTGTCGAGAAATCACTTTCTTATATATATCTAAAAATTTCTTGGCATCTTGTTTTCCGAATATTTGCCTGCCTAATGTTTCTATCTGGGACAAGTCTCTTGATTTAAGCAGAATAAAATGAGATGCATTTAAACTTATAGATCTAGAAAATTTCCCACTGAAAAATATATTTTGGGTTATAAAAATAACAGAGATGTTCTCATGCCGTCCCTTAGTAAATATATCACTTACTATTTTAGAGTTTGTAGATTCAACATACAAGTCATCATAAACGACTAATATATGAGATGTGTCCTCTGGATCCCGATCGTCTAAAGGGTTTACAATTTCAGAGTAAAAAGATATCTTATGTTTAATGAGTGGATTAGTTCTCAACTCTTTATACCCGCTTCCACAGATAATTATTTTTGCAAAGTTCTGCTGATATTTCTCTATCATTTTAGTACATAAATAGCTCTTCCCACCATTTGAAAATCCAGCAATAATAATTCTTGACGGTTCACTAAATATATTCAACTGGGTTTCAGTAATAACTTTTTTCTGCCCTTCCATGTTGCTAGGATTCAATAGACTAACTACAAATATATAATGAAAGTAGTATTTAAACGAAATCTACATTCTAGTTTTTATTTTAAACATAACCAATAAAATCATAGTCATAACATATCCAATACAGTAATAAAATCATAGAATATACAATATCAAAATATCATAGCAAATAAAATCATAGTCATAACATATCCAATACAGTAATAAAATTATAGAATATACAGTAACAAAATAAATTACTGTATAGTCATAACATAGCCATTTGATCATATCCAATACAGTAAGAAAATCATAGCCAATACAATATTATAGACATTTGAATATAGTCATTTCATATCAATTACAGTAACAAATCATAGCCAGTACAGTACCAAAATAAATCATAGTCAATAGAATATAGTTATAGATAATACATAGACAATACAGTAACATAGACTTAGTTGTTAGGGAATAATTGCTGAGCGACTCTATCCCGCTTTTCCCAAAGATTAAAAATGGGGAACAATTGACGTCTTGGTTGTGGATTATCTACAATTACTGGATCCTCTACCTGCACCTCTTCCTCTACCTGCACCTCTTCCTCTACCTGCACCCCTTCCTCTACCTGTACCTCTACCTGTACCTCTTCCTGTACCTCACGCTCTGGAATGTCTGGGTGACCGTAAGCTAATGACTCTGTGGGACTAATGAGGTACCTCTTGTCATCAAAAGCTGACAGACCGCTCTTAGTTGTTTTACACGTGCATATCTGTCCATTAACATTACGAATGGATCGGGATACAAAATTAAAAGTTGTATTTGTCTCTATTGTGTTATTTTCTTTTGTTGGTGATAAGGAATCCCTTTACATTTACATAAATGTTCATTATCAAGGGTTAGGAGAGAGTAAGTTTTAGGCTTGAGTGCAATTAATTCAGTTATAATTTTCTGCTTTACTTCTGACTTGAGGAGTCCTAATTCACCTTTGCGAGTAGCTGAATACATGGGATGATCTTTGTCAAAATTACTGAAATCCATATAATCTACTAGATGAGCTTTTGTCATTTCTTGGAAAGCATCTTTACAGGTCAGAGTAAATATGAATGAGTCTGTATCCGTATAAATTAGTCTAGCTCTCTCCCCATAATGGGCTTTAACTACATTATACCAGAACTCGTATAAACGTCTCTTGGCTATCTGCAAGATCTGATATCCCATGTAAGAAGGAGTGGTAACTTTAAGGATGTCTTTCATTACTGTACAGAGAACCCTATCTGGACCTAAAGAGACAGCTCGTTTATACAAAGGGTTTCTTGCATGAGTTAAGAATGAATGTTTTGTCGTTACTAGATGGTGAGTATTAGCATATCGATATATATTTGTCATTGATTTCCCGTACAGACTATTACTTATGAGTTTAAAGGCTTTTTCTTTAACTTTACAGGTGGTATTGGCTCGTTCTCGAATGTTGGTTGAAATAAAATCTTTTAAATAGGGAGCCTGTTTAAATTCATAGATTGTTTTTACTCGTTCAACTTCTAGTCCAAGTTTTAATAGCAATTGCAGGAAATCAAGGCTTACTAAGTAGTTGTTTTGGGGCAAGTGGGATGCAATTAACTTAGTATTTTTAGGTGGGAGTTTACGCTTTTCATCATTAAGGGTTTTCTTACTGTACTCTGATAAAAACTCCTCAGTTATATTAGTATGAGACAGTACAAGGGGCAGATCATCAGTATACCTGGCTACCTCGGGAGATACATGTTTTGTATCGCATAAAATCCAATAACCTTTGTCTTGATCACAGGGGATATGTTGTAACCTTGCCCTAATAAGGTATCCCGCTCAAGGTCAGTTAATTGTCTAATCCCTCCCTGGGGAAGTACCTCAGCCATGCACGCTGCATATAGGCTGTTGAAGTCGAGGTACAAAATGTGAGTATCGTCATCAGAGCTAGGGTTAGATGTAGTGTGCTCGTTAACAGCCTGTGTAAATTGTCTTATTGAAGATGTGAACCCCCCTCTAAGATTCCTTCTCAACAAATCATATACATTCTGATCATACACATAGTCAAGTACAACTTTTGATTTAAATAAGAACGCTTCCCAAGCATAACTAGGAAGTGATACATAGAAAACAATATCTAGTTCATAAATTTCTTTCAGTGATGTTCGCCAAAGTGTAAATATATCAACTAACATTCCTACGTCAACTTTTAAATATAACATGAGGTAATCCTTGATGTTTGTACAGTTCCCTAAATTAAATACTTTAAGAGCATTGTTATAATCTTCTTCAGACAGTGGAGCGTCATGTAAAACATTGTAAAACTTATCTCGCGACGGGAGCTGAGGTTCGTCTAACACGTCCATGGAAGAAATATAATCATAACATAGGCTTTGTTTACCTTTAATTAACAGAGCTTTAGCTTCATCGGATACGCCATTTAGTATGTGTTCAGTATACTTGGTGGGTTTCTTACTGGCAACGTGCTCTTTTGCTAAGGTTCCTAATGACCCATTAAGGAGAGCTAGGCTATCTAGGAATTTAAGTTCACCTATGATGACTTGCATAAATTTCAATCCTTCCTTGGTTAGAATTTCTACATCGCGGTGAGGATTTTTTGGGCAGTTCTTTAAGTATAATTCCAAGATCATAGGCAGCATTATGGGAAAATGTGGTCAAATATCTACGAGCATTTTTACATTGTAAATTGCAACGAGCACAATAAGCACCTAAGTAATTATTTTCCTGAATAGCATGATTATGATGTCTATGTTTATCTTTCTTATTCTTGAAAGTTTGATGACACAATTGACACGTATTTTGTCTTTGAAACATTCTTTCCTGTTCTCTAGACAAGTTCTTAGGGAAGTTGGGGAGCTGAGCATGAATAGCTTTCCATAAGGCTTCTAGCTTTGTAATAAAATGATTAACCGCGTCTGGACCTACGTAAGAATACGTTTCTACGACATTGAATTCCCTGTCTAAAATCATGTAAACATAAGCAATTGCTTTATGCTTACATTCCACCATGCCTCTAGGATTTTGACGGTCTAAACGACATTCAAAATCGTAATAGGCGGTGTGAGTTGGGCTATAGGTCCTACCGTAATTTTTAAAAATTATTTTATCATTAGGATTATAGAACGAAAATACTTGGGATACAGTGCATGACTCTTCGTGAGCCTGAATTTCATCTAAGGGGGCATGCAAAAGGCAAATTTTGCAGAATTTATGAGTGTTAGGAATCCTTCCAGAGTGGTGGTTAATACTCTTTACAAATTTATCAAAGTCCTTGATCAGGCAAAGATGCTTGCCTTCTAATAACAACAAAGGGACTTTATCGACATACTTTTCCTGGCTTTTCCTAGCTAAACTAAGATAGCATCTGTTACTTTCATGAGTTACTGTATAAATATAAATAGAAATTTTGTTAAGCTTCTCTATTTTCTTAAGATTATCAAATGATACAGGGAATCTGGTTTCATCTGCCCATACTACGAATCTTCTACACCATTGAAGGTTTTTGTAATGATGTCTAACGTTATTCATAGTCCTGCCCAATGCTAAGTTTTTATACGCCGCAATGCACTGTAACAAACACTCATCTCCTTCACTTTCAGGATTAAATACTGATTCTTTACCCCTTAATTTTGCAGGATATGGTATATATGATCCAAGGTGCATAGGGTGGCGAATATATGAAAAATTAATGGCAAAGCCCGAAATGGAATGAATTCCTACACTTGAGGATTGGAAATTTTTTAGGCATTCGTCAATTTTAGCAGACATTTCGTCAACCCATGAATTTATGAGAACTTCCACCTCTTCCTGTGTAACAGTCTGAGTTTCGCCTCTAACTGAAAATACTTCGTCTAATATTTCATATTGATCGTCGGCATGATTAAGTTTTTGCAAAATTAGGCTTACGTCAGGGTAAATGTGAAATGAGGGAGGGAATTCTTCCTGTATTAGTCTGAACTGATTGTCTATATATTCTATAAAAAATTCCCTATACCTATTTATATATACGCTGGGGTCAGCGTCTAAATGACCGGGAATGGAGAATGAATGTCTCGAGAATGATCCTTCGAAATGGCGTATGACTTCTAACACTCGCGGAAAAACGTTATCTAAGTTAAGTACCTCTGGGGAATCTGGAGCGTTGACTTCTTCATCTGATATGTCATGAACAGGGAGTTGATTGTCTTCTTCTTCATCTGAGGAAGCCTGCAGGTTGCCGTCTGGTGCATCTTCTTCTAGCACCTGGGAAAGCTGGGGTTGACTGCGTACAGGCGTGCTTCACTCAGAGGGTTGGGTTGAATCCAGGGGCGATTCTGTAATATAATATTAGCAATGAATAAACGTTAAGAGGAAAGCAAATTTGAAAACATTAAGAGGATTTGAAAACCTTAATAGGAAAACAATGTTGTAACTTTAAGAGGAAAATATCGTCTAAATAAGAGGATTTATTAAGAGGAAAAACAAAAAGTCTAAATAAGAGGAAAAACTGAAGTACAGATAAATAATAATATTACTTACGAGCTGGGATGTTGATTCCACCAAGTATGAGATTCTCTTGATCACGAATAGGAACTCCTGTAATGGAAACATTTTTCTGTATGAGTACATATTACTTGTTTATACACTTGTTAAAATATACAATTATTAACTTTTTAAATTACGAAAATTATTGTGAAAACGTACGGTTATTTACGATGCGACGGCGTTTGGGTGGAGGTTCAATGACGTTTCTGGCTTCGGTGGGAGGTTCCTGGTTAACGGACCAACGACAGTACGGGCAGGAAGTAGAACCATGAACTGAAATAAGAATAATATATATAAATTAACTGTCTGTATGTATGTATGTGTGTTTCAGATATATATTTTCTTTGAAAGTTTATTGAATGTGCGTGAAAAGTGGTACTTACGATTTGCACAATAGAGTTGTCCACAGCTGGTACAGGTTACGTCAAAATGTCCAGGCGGCGTAGACCCGTTGCATCCTATACAGTACAGTCTGCATTCTTGAAGAGCGTTGATGGACATTTCACCTAGGCATGTTAAACATCGTGTTTGACACACATGCCTGATTTCGTTGTTGAGAGGAGACAGGCACAGGACACACAGTGACATGATGATATGACTATGCTGGGAGAACCTTGTGAACAGGATGAAGATTGAATGTTGACTGAAAGTGTAGGCCTCTAAGACTTTGGCCTTAGGCGATCTGAGGGGGCCCCCGAATGAGCGTAATAACAATAGTGTGTCCCTGAGTGAGCGTTTGGCTGTTTTATTAATAGCGAGAATGATTGGCGAATACTGGGATTAAACTCTTTATTATAAATTGTGTAAACTAAAATTAGATGACTAAATAAATTATAAATAAATAAATATGTTTTATTAACGCCTAATGTATATATATACATATATAAATTATTACGGTGGCGAACGCTGACAATGACTGGTAGATGTCAGGGCAGGTAATCAGGTGATGATTGCCTCGGGCAGATAGCCTGGGGGGGGGGGGGCAGGTAGCTGGTGCCAGCTTAGATAGTCTCGGAGGCAGTTTCAGTAATAAAGGTTACATTGAGATGCCTCGGTTGATTTGTGTAAAACTGACTGGTTAATGAAAAAAGGGAATAAAACATTACGATGTCAGAAAAATAGGAAGAGAGAATAATATGAAGAGGAGAGAGAGAGAGAGAGTGGACGGACGGTCCAGATATTATGGAGAAGATAAGATAAGATAAGAGGTGACCTGCATGCGGCGTCTGGCTGGCTGGCGTAAGGTAAATACAGGTGACGCGAGAGATTGTGAGGTAAGGGGGGGGGGAGGGAGGGGGGATGGCAGGGAAATGAATCAGATATATAGCAATATACTAGTTTCTAAGTAAGAAACAAATAAGAACTTTTAACAAAACTCGTATGACATTATTTCATGATAAGAACTTTAACAAACTTCTAAAGTCTCAGAAATTATTTTCATCATAAGAACTTTAACAACCTCGTATGACATTATTTTCATTATAAGAACTTTAACAACTTCTAAAATCTGTGACTGACAAAACTAAGACTTTGGCCTTAGGCGATCTGAGGGGGCCCCCGAATGAGCGTAATAACAATAATGTGTCCCTGAGTGAGCGTTTGGCTGTTTTATTAATAGCGAGAATGATTGGCGAATACTGGGATTAAACTCTTTATTATAAATTGTGTAAACTAAAATTAGATGACTAAATAAATTATAAATAAATAAATATGTTTTATTAACGCCTAATGTATATATATATATATATATATATATATATATATATATATATATATATATATATATATATATATATATATATATATATATATATATATATATAAATTATTACAGTGGCGAACGCTGACAATGACTGGTAGATGTCAGGGCAGGTAATCAGGTGATGATTGCCTCGGGCAGATAGCCTGGGGGGGGGGGGCAGGTAGCTGGTGCCAGCTTAGATAGCCTCGGAGGCAGTTTCAGTAATAAAGGTTACATTGAGATGCCTCGGTTGATTTGTGTAAAACTGACTGGTTAATGAAAAAAGGGAATAAAACATTATGATGTCAGAAAAATAGGAAGAGAGAATAATATGAAGAGGAGAGAGAGAGAGAGAGAGAGAGAGAGAGAGAGAGAGAGAGAGAGAGAGAGAGAGAGAGAGAGAGAGAGAGAGAGAGAGAGAGAGAGAGTGGACGGACGGTCCAGATATTATGGAGAAGATAAGATAAGATAAGAGGTGACCTGCATGCGGCGTCTGGCTGGCTGGCGTAAGGTAAATACAGGTGACCCGAGAGATTGTGAGGTAAGGGGAGGAGGGGGGGTGTAAGGTATATGAGCGGGAGATGTAGGTGGAGGGAAAGGTGAGGGAGGGGGGATGGCAGGGAAATGAATCAGATATATAGCAATATACTAGTTTCTAAGTAATAAAGAACTTTTAACAAAACTCGTATGACATTATTTCATGATAAGAACTTTAACAAACTTCTAAAGTCTCGGAAATTATTTTCATCATAAGAACTTTAACAAACTCGAATGACATTATTTTCATTATAAGAACTTTAACAACTTCTAAAATCTGTGACTGACAAAATTTACCTGAAAACCCTGGCTCATAAACACGAATTTGAATTTCTCCCATAAGAACTTTAACAAACTTCTAAGTCTCGGAAATTATTTTCATCATAAGAACTTTAACAACTTCTAAAATCTGTGACTGACAAAATTTACCTCAAAACCCTGGCTCACACGCGGGATATTGGACCTCAAAACCCTGGCTCACACGCTTGATATTGGACCTCAAAACCCTGGCTCACACGCGGGATTTTGGAACCTGAAAACCATGGCTCACACACGGGATTTTGGACCTGAAAACCATGGCTCACACAGGGGATTTCCCCCCCCCCCCAAAAAAATCCCCTGTGCGTTGCCATCCCTACTACTCACACTCACAACCACCACACACACAACCACCACACACAACCACCACACAACCTCCACACACACAACCACCACACACAACTACCACACAACCTCCACACACACAAGCACCACACTCACAACCATCACACACACAAGCACCACACTCACAACCATCACACACACAACCACCACACTCACAACCACCACACACACAACCACCACACCCACAACCACCACACTCACAACCACCACACACACAACCATCACACACACAACCACCACACACACAACCACCACACACACAACCACCATACACACAACCGTCACACACAACCACACACACAGGGCCTCGTAGCCTGGTGGATAGCGCGCAGGATTCGTAATTCTGTGGCGCGGGTTCGATTCCCGCACGAGGCAGAAACAAATGGGCAAAGTTTCTTTCACCCTGAATGCCCCTGTTACCTAGCAGTAAATAGGTACCTGGGAGTTAGTCAGCTGTCACGGGCTGCTTCCTGGGGTGTGTGTGTGCGTGTGGTGTGGAAAAAAATAAATAAATAAAAGTAGTTAGTAAACAGTTGATTGACAGTTGAGAGGCGGGCCGAAAGAGCAAAGCTCAACCCCCGTAAAAACACAACTAGTAAACACACACACACAACCACCACACTTACAACCACCACACACTGGCCAACATAAGAACTGCCTTCAGAAACTTGTGTAAGGAATCTTTCAGAACCCTGTATACCACTTATGTAAGACCAATCCTGGAGTATGCAGCTCCAGCCTGGAGTCCATACCTAGTTAAACACAAGACAAAGTTAGAGAAGATTCAGCGGTATGCCACCAGGCTCGTCCCGGAACTGAGAGGATTGAGCTACGAGGAAAGGCTAAAGGAGCTGAACCTCACATCCCTGGAAAACAGAAGAGTAAGGGGAGACATGATAACCACCTACAAAATTCTCAGGGGAATTGACAGGGTGGACAAAGACAAACTCTTCAGCACGGGTGGGACACGAACAAGGGGACACAGGTGGAAACTTAGTACCCAGATGAGCCACAGAGACGTTAGAAAGAATTTTTTCAGTGTCAGAGTAGTTAATAAATGGAATGCACTAGGAAGTGATGTGGTGGAGGCTGACTCCATACACAGTTTCAAATGTAGATATGATAGAGCCCAGTAGGCTCAGGAATCTGTACACCAGTTGATTGACGGTTGAGAGGCAGGACCAAAGAGCCAGAGCTCAACCCCCGCAAGCACAATAAGGTGAGTACACACAACCATCACACCCACAAACACCACACACACAACCACCACACACACAACCACCACACTCACAACCATCACACACACAACCATCGCACACACAACCACCACACACAACCACCACACTCACAAACACCACACACACAACCACCACACTCACAACCACCACACTCACAACCACCACACACACAACCACCACACTCACAACCATCACACACACAACCATCACACACACAACCACCACACTCACAACCACCACACCCACAAACACCACACACACAACCACCACACTCACAACCATCACACACACAACCATCACACACACAACCACCACACACACAACCACCACACCCACAAACACCACACACACAACCACCACACTCACAACCACCACACTCACAACCACCACACACACAACCACCACACCCACAAACACCACACACACAACCACCACACTCACAACCACCACACACACAACCACCACACACACAACCACCACACACACAACCACCACACACACAACCACCACACACACAACCACCACACACACAACCACCACACACACAACCACCACACACACAACCACCACACACACAACCACCACACACGCAACCACCACACACGCAACCACCACACACACACAACGACCACCACACACAACCACCACACACACACAACCACCACACACACAACCACCACACTCACAACCACCACACACACAACCACCACACACACAACCACCACACACACACAACCACCACACACACAACCACCACACACACACAACCACCACACACACACAACCACCACACTCACAACCACCACACACACACAACCACCACACACACACAACCACCACACTCACAACCACCACACACACAACCACCACACACACACAACCACCACACACACACAACCACCACACTCACAACCACCACACACACACAACCACCACACACACACAACCACCACACACACACAACCACCACACTCACAACCACCACACACACACAACCACCACACACACACAACCACCACACTCACAACCACCACACACACACAACCACCACACACACAACCACCACACACACACAACCACCACACACACAACCACCA
The DNA here is from genome assembly GCF_040958095.1 of Procambarus clarkii. Classification (NCBI taxonomy): domain Eukaryota; kingdom Metazoa; phylum Arthropoda; class Malacostraca; order Decapoda; family Cambaridae; genus Procambarus; species Procambarus clarkii. The sequence goes on from NC_091163.1 coordinate 45,996,883, forward strand.
CACACACACAACCACCACACACACAACCACCACACACACAACCACCACACACACAACCACCACACACACACAACCACCACACACACACAACCACCACACACACACAACCACCACACACACACAACCACCACACACACACAACCACCACACACACAACCACCACACACACAACCACCACACACACAACCACCACACACACACAACCACCACACTCACAACCACCACACACACACAACCACCACACACACAACCACCACACACACACAACCACCACACACACACAACCACCACACACACAACCACCACACACACAACCACCACACACACAACCACCACACACACACAACCACCACACACACAACCACCACACACACACAACCACCACACACACAACCACCACACACACACAACCACCACACACACAACCACCACACACACACAACCACCACACACACACAACCACCACACACACACAACCACCACACACACACAACCACACTCACAACCACCACACACACAACCACCACACACACAACCACCACACACACAACCACCACACACACAACCACCACACACACACAACCACCACTCACACACAACCACGACAACACATCTACCACAACCACCACACACACACAACCACCACACACACACAACCACCACACTCACAACCACCACACACACACAACCACCACACACACACAACCACCACACACACAACCACCACACACACACAACCACCACTCACACACAACCACGACAACACATCTACCACAACCACCACACTCACAACCACCACACACACACAACCACCACACTCACAACCACCACACACACAACCACCACACACACAACCACCACACACACACAACCACCACACTCACAACCACCACACACACAACCACCACACACACAACCACCACACTCACAACCTCCACACACACACAACCACCACTCACACACAACCACGACAACACATCTACCACAACCACCACACTCACAACCACCACACACACACAACCACCACACTCACAACCACCACACACACAACCACCACACTCACAACCACCACACACACACAACCACCACTCACACACAACCACGACAACACATCTACCACAACCACCACACTCACAACCACCACACACACACAACCACCACACACACACAACCACGACAACACATCTACCACAACCACCACACTCACAACCACCACACACACAACCACCACACACACACAACCACGACAACACATCTACCACAACCACCACACACACAACCACCACACACACACAACCACGACAACACATCTACCACAACCACCACACTCACAACCACCACACACACAACCACCACACACACACAACCACGACAACACATCTACCACAACCACCACACACACAACCACCACACACACAACCACCACACACACAACCACCACACACACACAACCACGACAACACATCTACCACAACCACCACACTCACAACCACCACACACACAACCACCACACACACAACCACCACACACACACAACCACCACACACACACAACCACGACAACACATCTACCACAACCACCACACACACAACCACCACACTCACAACCACCACACACACAACCACCACACACACAACCACCACACACACACAACCACGACAACACATCTACCACAACCACCACACACACAACCACCACACACACAACCACCACACACACAACCACTACAACACACCTACTACAACCAGCACATTAACAACTACCACAACACACCTACTACAACCAACCCCCTGGCAGGGGGTTGGTGCTGGACCTGTAGCTCCAGCCCCCCTCTACTGGCAGGGGGTTGGTGCTGGACCTGTAGCTCCAGCCCCCCTCTACTGGCAGGGGGTTGGTGCTGGACCTGTAGCTCCAGCCCCCCTCTACTGGCAGGGGGTTGGTGCTGGTCCTGTAGCTCCAGCCCCCTCTACTGGCAGGGGGTTGGTGCTGGACCTGTAGCTCCAGTCCCCCTCTACTGGCAGGGGGTTGGTGCTGGTCCTGTAGCTCCAGCCCCCTCTACTGGCAGGGGGTTGGTGCTGGACCTGTAGCTCCAGCCCCCCCTCTACTGGCAGGGGGTTGGTGCTGGACCTGTAGCTCCAGTCCCCCTCTACTGGCAGGGGGTTGGTGCTGGACCTGTAGCTCCAGTCCCCCTCTACTGGCAGGGGGTTGGTGCTGGACCTGTAGCTCCAGCCCCCCCTCTACTGGCAGGGGGTTGGTGCTGGACCTGTAGCTCCAGCCCCCCTCTACTGGCAGGGGGTTGGTGCTGGACCTGTAGCTCCAGCCCCCCCCTCTACTGGCAGGGGGTTGGTGCTGGACCTGTAGCTCCAGCCCCCCCTCTACTGGCAGGGGGTTGGTGCTGGACCTGTAGCTCCAGCCCCCCTCTACTGGCAGGGGGTTGGTGCTGGTCCTGTAGCTCCAGCCCCCCTCTACTGGCAGGGGGTTGGTGCTGGTCCTGTAGCTCCAGCCCCCTCTACTGGCAGGGGGTTGGTGCTGGACCTGTAGCTCCAGTCCCCCTCTACTGGCAGGGGGTTGGTGCTGGTCCTGTAGCTCCAGCCCCCTCTACTGGCAGGGGGTTGGTGCTGGACCTGTAGCTCCAGCCTCCCTCTACTGGCAGGGGGTTGGTGCTGGACCTGTAGCTCCAGTCCCCCTCTACTGGCAGGGGGTTGGTGCTGGACCTGTAGCTCCAGCCCCCCCTCTACTGGCAGGGGGTTGGTGCTGGACCTGTAGCTCCAGCCCCCCTCTACTGGCAGGGGGTTGGTGCTGGACCTGTAGCTCCAGCCCCCCCCTCTACTGGCAGGGGGTTGGTGCTGGACCTGTAGCTCCAGCCCCCCCTCTACTGGCAGGGGGTTGGTGCTGGACCTGTAGCTCCAGCCCCCCTCTACTGGCAGGGGGTTGGTGCTGGTCCTGTAGCTCCAGCCCCCCTCTACTGGCAGGGGGTTGGTGCTGGACCTGTAGCTCCAGCCTCCCTCTACTGGCAGGGGGTTGGTGCTGGACCTGTAGCTCCAGCCCCCCCCCCCCCTCTACTGGCAGGGGGTTGGTTCTGGACCTGTAGCTCCAGCCCCCCCTCTACTGGCAGGGAGTTAGTGCTGGATCTGTAGCTCCAGCCCCCCTCTACTGGCAGGGGGTTGGTGCTGGACCTGTAGCTCCAGCTCCCCTCTACTGGCAGGGGGTTGGTGCTGGACCTGTAGCTCCAGCCCCCTCTACTGGCAGGGGGTTGGTTCTGGACCTGTAGCTCCAGCCCCCCTCTACTGGCAGGGAGTTAGTGCTGGATCTGTAGCTCCAGCCCCCCCTCTACTGGCAGGGGGTTGGTGCTGGTTCTGTAGCTCCAGCCCCCCTCTACTGGCAGGGGGTTGGTGCTGGTCCTGTAGCTCCAGCCCCCCTCTACTAGCAGGGGGTTGGTATTGGACCAGTAGCTCCAGCCCCCCCTCTACTGGCAGGGGGTTGGTGCTGGTCCTGTAGCTCCAGCCCCCTCTACTGGCAGGGGGTTGGTGCTGGACCTGTAGCTCCAGCGCCCCTCTACTGGCAGGGGGTTGGTGCTGGACCTGTAGCTCCAGCCTCCCTCTACTGGCAGGGGGTTGGTGCTGGTCCTGTAGCTCCAGCCCCCCTCTACTGGCAGGGGGTTGGTGCTGGACCTGTAGCTCCAGCCCCCCTCTACTGGCAGGGGGTTGGTGCTGGACCTGTAGCTCCAGCCTCCCTCTACTGGCAGGGGGTTGGTGCTGGACCTGTAGCTCCAGCTCCCTCTACTGGCAGGGGGTTGGTGCTGGACCTGTAGCTCCAGCCCCCTTCTACTCTCAGGGGGTTGGTGCTGGACCTGTAGCTCCAGCCCCCCTCTACTGGCAGGGGGTTGGTGCTGGACCTGTAGCTCCAGCCCCCTTCTACTGGCAGGGGGTTGGTGCTGGACCTGTAGCTCCAGCCCCCTTCTACTGGCAGGGGGTTGGTGCTGGACCTGTAGCTCCAGCCCCCTCTACTGGCAGGGGGTTGGTGCTGGACCTGTAGCTCCAGCCCCCCTCTACTGGCAGGGGGTTGGTGCTGGACCTGTAGCTCCAGCCCCCCTCTACTGGCAGGGGGTTGGTGCTGGACCTGTAGCTCCAGCCCCCTTCTACTGGCAGGGGGTTGGTGCTGGACCTGTAGCTCCAGCCCCCTCTACTGGCAGGGGGTTGGTGCTGGACCTGTAGCTCCAGCCCCCCTCTACTGGCAGGGGGTTGGTGCTGGACCTGTAGCTCCAGCCCCCCTCTACTGGCAGGGGGTTGGTGCTGGACCTGTAGCTCCAGCCCCCTTCTACTGGCAGGGGGTTGGTGCTAGACCTGTAGCTCCAGCTCCCTCTACTTGCAGGGGGTTGGTGCTGGACCTGTAGCTCCAGCCCCCCTCTACTGGCAGGGGGTTGGTGCTGGACCTGTAGCTCCAGCCCCCTCTACTGGCAGGGGGTTGGTGTTGGACCTGTAGCTCCAGCCCCCCTCTACTGGCAGGGGGTTGGTGCTGCACCTGTAGCTCCAGCCCCCCTCTACTGGCAGAGGGTTGGTGCTGGACCTGTAGCTCCAGCCCCCCTCTACTGGCAGAGGGTTGGTGCTGGTCCTGTAGCTCCAGCCCCCCTCTACTGGCAGAGGGTTGGTGCTGGACCTGTAGCTCCAGCCCCCCTCTACTGGCAGAGGGTTGGTGCTGGACCTGTAGCTCCAGCCCCCCTCTACTGGCAGAGGGTTGGTGCTGGACCTGTAGCTCCAGTCCCCCTCTACTGGCAGGGGGTTGGTGCTGGACCTGTAGCTCCAGCCCCCCCTCTACTGGCAAGGGGTTGGTGCTGGACCTGTAGCTCCAGCCCCCCTCTACTGGCAAGGGGTTGGTGCTGGTCCTGTAGCTCCAGCCCCCTCTACTGGCAGGGGGTTGGTGTTGGAACTGTAGCTGAAATGGTTCACATGTTTCCATTCATCTGATGCCTCTGTTCACCTACCAGTAAATATTTATCCAGGAATTAGGCTGGATTGCGGATTGCATGTTGAGGAAAGTCAGTAGTTGACTTAGGGAAACCTCAATAAACCTAAGAACAGTCTTCCTGTCTTCAAAATGGAACTTAATATATTGTGATATGACCTATGAGAGAAAATAAAAAAACTTACTGTTATTTCCTTTTGGGGGATTTCTCCAGTGATTTCCTGAACTTTAGTCATGATGCTGGAGTCCGAGTCTCCCAGGTGTACGGGGTCAGCTGTGGCACCTGTCTCTGTGGTCGTCATCTCCAGGGCCTCCCTGATGGTCTCCTGCACCTGTCATTACCAACACAAACATTAATGGTGGAGGCTGAGTCTCCCAGGTGTACGGGGTCAGCTGTGGCACCTGTCTCTGTGGTCGTCATCTCCAGGGCCTCCCTGATGGTCTCCTGCACCTGTCATTACCAACACAAACATTAATGGTGGAGGCTGAGTCTCCCAGGTGTACGGGGTCAGCTGTGGCACCTGTCTCTGTGGTCGTCATCTCCAGGGCCTCCCTGATGGTCTCCTGCACCTGTCATTACCAACACAAACATTAATGGTGAAAGCTGGACTATAATGAAGCATCTGGCTCTGAGTAAAGTAACTGGACTATAATGAAGCATCTGGCTCTGAGTAAAGTAACTGGACTATAATGAAGCATCTGGCTCTGAGTAAAGTAACTGGACTATAATGAAGCATCTGGCTCTGAGTAAAGTAACTGGACTATAATGAAGCATCAGGCTCTAAGTAAAGTAACTGAACTATAATGAAGCATCTGGCTCTGAGTAAAGTAACTGGACTATAATGAAGCATCTGGCTCTGAGTAAAGTAACTGGACTATAATTAAGCATCTGGCTCTGAGTAAAGTAACTGGACTATAATGAAGCATCTGGCTCTGAGTAAAGTAACTGGACTATAATGAAGCATCAGGCTCTGAGTAAAGTAACTGGACTATAATGAAGCATCTGGCTCTGAGTTAAGAGATAATAGACATGCTGACATACACAAATGGGTCAACATGTGAAGGACTCAAGTATAACATGCTGCCTTGAGACTTGAGTTATAATATTAGTTATGAGTCAAGTCATTAGTTCTAACTGATGAAGCATTGTTTACATTCTGAACCCAAAGTCTTTATTTAGTTGTAGTAAACACTGAGCGCTGACCACAGTTACGGGCTGCTTCCTGGGTGTGTGTGTGTGTGTGTGTGTGTGTGTGAAAAACAGCTTTGAATGCAATGAAACGCCATTTTCTGGGTGAGTCCCGGAGGCTCTCTAGAGCTATCCAGGCTGATATGAATATCCCTAACTTTGGCATCAGTCAATGTGGGTGGAGTTCTAGGCCTACTGGGGACCACGAGCCAAAACCTAGCCCCCCTCAGAGAGGCACGAGGAGAAATGGCTTGTAGAAATGCAAATGTGATTTTGGAGCATTCTATATCTGCCATCGACCGGGATAGGCACCCAGAAAGGTAAGCGCCCCAAAACAAGCCCTGTATTCTGGTTAAAACGACAAAAACAAACAAACGAGTGGACAGAACTCCCCAAATGATAACGAGCAAGAGTCATGAGCATGAGTCAACATGAGCCGTGCCGCTTGTCTGCGCAGTTCCTCCCCCCACCTCCTCAGGAGGGAAAAGCGGGAGCCCCAGACCCTCCACGCCGGTGATCCACACCCCAGTTCTGAGGCTAGATATCAAAATACGCAAAAACCTCCAATCAGAGGGAGGGAGGGTTGCCAGGGAGCCTATGGGACTCACCCAGAAAATAGCTTTTCATTACATTCAACGCTGGTTTTCTGGGGGTAGCCCCTACGGCTTCCCAGAGCTACTTCACAAAAGACGAAAAAGAAAATGGACTTACCTAGGAGGCGGTCGGTGCTCACATCTCAACTCAAAGACAAGACAGGCTGCAGCCGCCGATCCAAAGTGACACAGGCCCGACAAGGCCCAGGAACGTTAACGAGGTAGCATGCAGCCAGGACCCTGTTCAACCACCAAAAACCCCGTACCCAAATGTCAGCCCAGGACATGTTCCTAGAGATGGCAATGAGAGCAGCAAACTTACGAACGTCATGGGCACGGGGATAGACCACAGGCTGGCTAGACTTAATAACAATACGGACGACCTGAGAGACCTGTACCACCAAACAGGGAAGAAGGGAAACCGTATCAACCCAAAGCGCATCCCCGGACACAGAAGACATGGCACGCAAATAATGGCCACAACCGGACACAAAACATGATGCACCCCCGGCCTGACCAACCAAGCATCAACAACCCAAGGACTCCTCCAGAAACCTGCAGTCTCATTGTTCGACAGAAAAGAAGGAGACAGCTGCAAACAAACAAACCTATCACCACGACCAAAAGAGCAGAAACCCCTGCGCCATAGGAGAGCATGAAGCTCTCCAACCTGACCCCCAGAGGTCAATGCCAACAGGAAAAGAGCCTTAGAAAAACAATCCTGAACTGAAGGGAACCACAAAAAACCGAGGAGAAGAGAGATGGGAGAGCACTCTGTCCAAAGACCAGGACTGCTCAGGCTGCACATGAGCAGGCTGGAGGTGAAACAACACGCGAGACAGCTTGCGGAACTGTGCAGAAGTTACATCAATACCGAAAGCAAGCTGCAGCGGCTCCACCAACGCCACACGATACGAGGCGACAGTATTCGGCATAAGAGGACGGTCCTGGAACAACCACGAGAGAAAGGACAACACCACCCAAACAGAAAGGAAAGTACAGAGACGAAGAGTCAGAAAGAATCGGAAGGATCGCCAGGAAACTTCATACTGCCTCTGAGATGAAGCCCTTAGGTGGGAACCATCAAAGAAGCCACTTGATCACCATACATAGGGTGATAAACCCAGAGTCAAAAACACCAAATGCAAAGACTCGAGGAGAAGAGTGAACCAGTCTCATAATGGACCAGACCGATCTATTGAATGAGGTGGAGCCACGGAAAACCTCCGGGTTCGGACACCGGGCAAGCAGTGCCTGAAACTATGGCTGGGCCGGCCACCACGGGGCCAAGAATACTACTCGCCCCTGGCAAGGCTCCAAGCGAGCCAGAACCTGGAGCAACAGCTGAACCGGGGCAAAGAGGTACAGGAACCACCACCTCGACCAGTCCTGGTGCAAGGCGTCGGTCCCGACAGCCTCATGGTTGAGGAAGGGCGCCATATATACCGGAAGATGCCTCGACCACGCCGACCCGATGAGGTCCACCTGAACGGGCGCTTGAACTTCTGGCAGAGCCAACTAAATGAGTCGGCATCGACCGTCTATTCCATGGACAGGGGAACGAACCAGGACAGCCCGTCCGCCAGGACATTGGACACCCCCCAGAAGTGAGCCCCCAGGAGAGCCAAACTCCGAGAACTCAGCAGACGAGTCACCAGAAGCGACCAGCCCCAAAGAGCCATGGACTACATCGAACCCCCTCAGTTCAGGCAATGAACCACCGGAGAGCAGTCCGAATGGAGCCGGATCATTGATCCGCAGGCGACCCGAACCCTCCGAAGCTCGAACCACATCGCAGCGAACACCCGCACAGTGCTGTGGGCCCGATGGAAGGATGGACCCCACCGCCCCTGGCTAGGAGAGACTCCAGATTGGGAACCAGATCAGACTTCCGGCAGTTCACCAGGAACCCGAACCCGGCTAGCTGGAAAAGCACTAAACCCATGGGGAGCAGACACACGGACCAACTGGGAGCCCAAACCAGCCAGTCATCAAGGTAAGCCAGCACCCGAATACCTAACGGACGCAGACAGGCCACCACGAGCTAGGTAAAGCGTGTGAACATGTGAGATGCCAAGTTCAACTCGAACGGGAGACAACGAAAGCAATAACTCCGATGCCCCACAACAAAACCGAGCCAGTCCCTGAACCCCGGATGACTCGGAACATGCCAATACGCATCCTTGAGGTCCAGGAACACCATCCAAGCGCCCGGCTCCAACAGCAGCCGGACCTGGGACAGAGTGGGCATCCAAAAGGGGCAGGAAACCCAGGGGTTCAGACTTAACAAGTCCAGAATGAACTGCAGGTCCGCACAATCCCATTTCGGAACCAGAAATAGCGGGAAACCCACCTGAGAGTTGTCGTCATTTCGACCACGCCCAAGCTCACCCACTCCAAGACGACCTGAAAAAGCACAGGAGAAGAGACCTGCCCTGCCAGCTCTGAACCCTCCCTGAGGAGGAGGAGCCACCCAACGCCACTGAAGGCTGCGAGAAGAACTGCAAAATGGTCGATGCCCCTTATGAGAATCCGACCTGCGCACAGAGCGATCACCGCGACAACCAGGTGCAGCCAGGACCGAAGGTGGCACCGGCTCTGAAACTGGCACCTGTGCCCTACCCGACGAGCAGAACCACGAGCCCTGGCACGACCCATCCGGGAAGAACCCACCCGGGAACCCTGGAAAACCAACAAGTCAGACATTGGGCGGCAGCTGGAAGAAGCTGCCCACATATACTATTCGACCGCAGAGGCCGCAAACACCAAAAGGCAAAAGGGCAAAGACAGTCTAAAAGTCAGGGCCCAAGCGGATTCCAAGGAGGAAGTGAGAACCACCTGTCGACACGAGAGACGTGCAGCGAAAAACCGCGACAGTGCATCCCGCAGGATCGTCGCAAACAGCTTGAAAAGTGCAGACGACGCACGAGCAGCCGAGACCAAGGCACCAGACCCAAGGAACGGCCCCAAGCGCCTCCACATCCTCCTCAAGCCAATCCGATGACAGCTCCAGGAGGGAAAAGAAATGCAGGACCGAAGCCAACAGGCCACGTGTGCACAAGTCCTCAGCCACAAGCGCAGCCAACAGGCCACGTGTGCACAAGTCCTCAGCCACAAGCGCAGCCAACAGGCCACGTGTGCACAAGTCCTCAGCCACAAGCGCAGCCAACAGGCCACGTGTGCACAAGTCCTCAGCCACAAGTGCAGCCAACAGGCCACGTGTGCACAAGTCCTCAGCCACAAGTGCAGCCAACAGGCCACGTGTGCACAAGTCCTCAGCCACAAGCGCAGCCAACAGGCCACGTGTGCACAAGTCCTCAGCCACAAGCGCAGCCAACAGGCCACGTGTGCACAAGTCCTCAGCCACAAGCGCAGCCAACAGGCCACGTGTGCACAAGTCCTCAGCCACAAGCGCAGCCAACAGGCCACGTGACACCCCTAGGGTCAACACTTGCAGCAGAGGAGCTCCAGCATATTTCAACAATCCTAAGTATTGTAGTACAGGTTGATGGTAGTGAGTGGTGTCCCAGAGAACATAAAGGTATAGTGCTCTTGAAAAATAGGTGAGATAACAGGAAAGTGCTAAGGGAAGTGAAAAATCGGATGAGAAAAAGTTGCCCTAGTGTTTACAGTGCAGAGAAGAACATTCAAGATGGCCACTGGCAAGGGGAAAAACAAAACAGAGCTTGATTTTGAGGGATTCAATGAAGAAAGCATTGATATTAGTAGTCTACATAACAAGTTGGTAAATTTAGATACTATAGTGAACTCTCATGTAGAAATAATTAGTAAATTGAAAGAAAGTAATGACCATTTGAATAGCAAAGTTTTATGTCTTGAGGGTTTAGTGAAAGACTTGCGCAAGGATAAGAATCAATTGGAAACAAATTGCAAAGCCATGGAAGAAGAAAATAAACTCTTAAAAATAGCTTTGGAAGAAGTTAAAGTAAATTTAAACATAAATGACTACAATAGGTTAGGCAAGGAAATTCAACAGGAGAAACAGCTTTTGTCAGCACAGATGGAGGAAGTTACACAGGGAATAGAACAGTGCAAGAAAGATATGCAACTCACTTATGCACAAGTGACCAAGGAGAAGGAAAAAATAGAAGAAGCAGTAAAGGAAGTCAAACACTGCAGCAACCAAGATAAAACAAACATTAGGCTAGAAGTGAGGAAAGAATTGGCATCTAACCCGAAGTTGGTGCAAAACACAGTTGATCGGAGTAAGTCCCTGATCACTTTTGGCTGCAAAGAAAAGGCGATAACATCTAGGTCAGAAAGAGCTGTAGAAGAAGCTAAAGTAGTAGATAAAATTGTTGGCCTCGTGGAAGGTCTTACAAACAGAGAGAATGTGTGCGACTACAGGAGAATAGGCAGGTACGTAAAAGGGAAAGATCGACCTTTGAGGATCACCCTAAACGGTGCCAAACAGATGGAAGAAGTACTAAGGAATGCTAGAAAATTGCAAAGGGATGAGGATGGGAAAGGGTGGTCGTTAAGACGAGATCTTTCAAAAGAAGATAGAGAGAAGCTGAAACTGAACCTCGCCGAGGCAAAACATTTAAATGAGAGCAGGAATGAAGAAGAAATAAATTCTTTTTTCTACAAAGTGATAGGGGTAGGCAAACCAGTAAAGTGGTACATAAAGGCAAACCAACAAAATCAATAGAGAGAGGGGGAGTGAAGAATAAGGAGAGGGGGAACAAGTTCCTGAAGATTGCATACACCAACATAGATGGAGTGAGATCGAAGATACTGGAGTTAAGTGAAGTAATACAGCTGCAGACACCAGACATTGTTGCACTCACGGAGACAAAACTTGAAGATGTAATTTTAAATGAAGTCATATTCCCAAGGGGCTACTCAATTTGGAGACGGGACAGAAAAATTAGGAAAGGCGGTGGCGTTGCTGTGCTGGTAAAAGAACACCTAAAGGTGAAGGAAATAATGACTGCCAATCCACAAGAAGTTGACATAATAGCACTAGAGATCTGCTATGAGGATGATAAACTAATGATGATAAATGCATATAGTCCACCGCCAAGCAGCACATGGTCAAAGGAGGAGCTAGATAGTAAACGTGAAGGTCTTATAACAATAATGAGAGAGATTATAGCGAGAGCTGATAACGATAGATCACGACTGTTGATAGTCGGTGACTTCAACTTGAAATCCATAGACTGGGAAGCATATGAAGCTAAAACAGAAGATTTTTGGACCTGTAAATTTGTAGACCTCATCCTGGAAACATTCTTGTATCAACATGTTAAACAAGCTACGAGGATGAGGGAAGGGGACGTTCCCTCCATGCTAGATTTGATATTTACCAGGAAGGAGGAAGAGATATTTGACATTCAGTACCTTCCTCCCTTGGGTAAAAGTGACCATGTCTTTTTGGGAATAAAGTATGCAATGCGTTATAAGCTGGAAGAAAATAAGGAGGTTGAAGCAGTTGAAAAACCAGACTTCAGGAGAGGACATTATGGTGACCTTAGAAATTTTTTTAGTGAGTATAATTGGACAGACTTGATGCTAGGCAAGGAAGTGAATGAGATGTATGGCAAGTTTTGTGAAATATATGATAAAGGCACAAAAAAATTTATACCAAAACAGAGATGCAGAACTAGGAAACAGGATTGGTTCAATAGAAATTGCGAGAGGGCTAGAGACCGAAAGACACAAAAATGGAATCAATACAGGAAGAGGCCGAACCCCCAAACATACCAGCGATACAAAGATGCGAGAAACAACTACACGGCAGTGAGGAGAGAGGCAGAAAGAAATTTTGAAAAAGGGATTGCGGACAAATGTAAAACAGAACCAGGTCTATTCTATAAATTCATAAACAACAAATTGCAGGTAAAGGATAATATTCAGAGGTTGAAAATGGGAAATAGATTCACGGAAGATGAAAAGGAAATGTGTGAAACACTAAACGAAAAGTTCCAAAGTGTGTTTGTACAAAATTAAATCTTTAGGGAACCAGATACAATAAGAATTCCAGAGAACAACATAGAACACATAGAGGTGTCTAGAGACGAAGTGGAAAAAATGCTCAAGGAGCTCGGTAAGAACAAAGCAGCTGGCCCAGATGGCGTTTCACCATGGGTTCTGAGAGAATGTGCATCTGAGCTCAGCATTCCACTTCACCTGATCTTTCAGGCATCCCTGTGTACAGGAATCGTAGCAGACGGGTGGAAACAGGCTAACATAGTTCCAATCTACAAAAGTGGCAGCAGGGAAGACCCCCTCAATTATAGACCTGTATCATTGACAAGTGTAATAGTGAAAGTATTGGAAAAACTAATCAAAACTAAATGGGTAGAACACCTAGAGAGAAATGATATAATATCAGACAGACAGTATGGTTTTCGATCTGGAAGATCCTGTGTATCGAATTTACTCAGTTTCTATGATCGAGCCACAGAGATATTACAGGAAAGAGATGGTTGGGTTGACTGCATCTATCTGGACCTAAAAAAGGCTTTCGACAGAGTTCCACATAAGAGGTTGTTCTGGAAACTGGAAAATATTGGAGGGGTGACAGGTAAGCTTCTATCATGGATGAAAAATTTTCTGACTGATAGAAAAATGAGGGCAGTAATCAGAGGCAATGTATCGGAATGGAGAAATGTCACAAGTGGAGTACCACAGGGTTCAGTTCTTGCACCAGTGATGTTTATTGTGTACATAAATGATCTACCAGTTGGTATACAGAATTATATGAACATGTTTGCTGATGATGCTAAGATAATAGGAAGGATAAGGAATTTAGATGACTGTCATGCCCTTCAAGAAGACCTGGACAAAATAAGTATATGGAGCACCACTTGGCAAATGGAATTTAATGTTAATAAATGTCATGTTATGGAATGTGGAATAGGAGAACATAGACCCCACACAACCTATATATTATGTGAGAAATCTTTAAAGAATTCTGATAAAGAAAGAGATCTAGGAGTGGTTCTAGATAGAAAACTATCACCTGAGGACCACATAAAGAATATTGTGCAAGGAGCCTATGCTATGCTTTCTAACTTCAGAATTGCATTTAAATACATGGATGGCGATATACTAAAGAAATTGTTCATGACTTTTGTTAGGCCAAAGCTAGAATATGCAGCTGTTGTGTGGTGCCCATATCTTAAGAAGCACATCAACAAACTGGAAAAGGTGCAAAGACATGCTACTAAGTGGCTCCCAGAACTGAAGGGCAAGAGCTACGAGGAGAGGTTAGAAGCATTAAATATGCCAAAACTAGAAGACAGAAGAAAAAGAGGTGATATGATCACTACATACAAAATAGTAACAGGAATTGATAAAATCGACAGGGAAGACTTCCTGAGACCTGGAATTTCAAGAACAAGAGGTCATAGATTTAAACTAGCTAAACACAGATGCCGAAGAAATATAAGAAAATTCACCTTCGCAAATAGAGTGGTAGACGGTTGGAACAAGTTAAGTGAGAAGGTGGTGGAGGCCAAGACCGTCAGTAGTTTCAAAGCGTTATATGACAAAGAGTGCTGGGAAGACGGGACACCACGAGCGTAGCTCTCATCCTGTAACTACACTTAGGTAATTACGTGTGCACAAGTCCTCAGCCACAAGCGCAGCCAACAGGCCATGTGTGCGCAAGTCCTCAGCCACAAGCGCAGCCAACAGGCCACGTGTGCACAAGTCCTCAGCCACAAGTGCAGCCAACAGGCCATGTGTGCACAAGTCCTCAGCCACAAGTGCAGCCAACAGGCCACGTGTGCACAAGTCCTCAGCCACAAGTGCAGCCAACAGGCCACGTGTGCACAAGTCCTCAGCCACAAGCGCAGCCAACAGGCCACGTGTGCACAAGTCCTCAGCCACAAGTGCAGCCAACAGGCCACGTGCACGAAAGTCCTCTGCCACAAGTGCAGCCGACAGGGAAGGAACCTGCACGTGAAGCTGAACCGTGCCAACATCCAGCAGAAGGGCTGGAGCAAAAAGGCACTCATTAAGGTGCTCAAAGTTGCCCCCCCAGGTAAACCTGGACCACAGTCAACGCCTCGCGCCACTGAAGCGTGTGGGTACGACAGAAGGCTTCCCAAGCATCCAGCGAGAACAAAGGCCAGTCCGCAAGCCAGGATGAACCCTGAACCTCATAACAAACCCGGTACAGAGACAAGGGCCCCAAACCTGAAAGAAGATGGATCCATTATGGAGGCATACTCCGGGTCGTGCAGGAGGTAAGCTGCAATGGCCGCCCGCACATCAGCAGGTGAGATGCAGGAAGCCGAAAACCTCTGGTAGGTTGGAACCGAAGGACCCGCAGGGACATGGAACCTAACACGGGGAGGAGCCGAACCCAAATCCAACTCGTACACAGAGGGGGGAAAGGAAAACCCCACTCCTTGTAACAGTAAGCCTCGCTCGGAGGGTGTTCCAACCCTCCAAGGGTCCAATGGGGCCCAAGGCCCCCAAGCCAGCTCCTCCCCAACCCCGGGAGTCTGCACGTCAGGCCTCGGGAGCGAGTCGTCCTCCATAGCCCCGGTCTCACAAGAAAAAGCCGGGGCGGCCAGAATGGATTCTGGCAGAAAGAGAATGGGCCCAATGGTCAGACCCTGGAGCTATGGCTGGAGGAACAGACTCGAATACCTCCATCGCCACCCCAGAAGGGGCAACCTCCGAAACCGCCTGAGTCTCAGAAACCACTAAACCCTGCCCCGACCCCGAAGCCCTCAGACACTTATCAGCCGGAAGGGGAGGGGGAGGGGTTGGGGGGGGGGGAAGGAACTGAATGAACCACAGCAGGGAAAGAACAAGGGGGGCGCGGACTGAACTAAGGCCGAAGTGACCAACACCCCAAAGTCTGGGTCCCTTTAAGCAAATCGGGGTAGCCTCAGGGCATCTGGGGAAGCAACCAACCGAACACGTTGCAACAACCTAAACCTATCCTGCAACGTGCGAGCCGCCTGCACCCCGAACAATGTCATCTGTAGATTGGGTGAATTGAGTCACAAACAAGCAACAAATCTCGCAGGACTCCGGGTCGAATGTGTCACCGACCCAACAGGCAGCATGACGGAGGCAAAAACAATAAGTGTCGCCCTGAGACAAAGGGACAGACCAACCCTCAAACTCGCACAAAGTGAGAGGGGACTCAGGGGTCACATCCATCGGACCTGAGTGCCCCCGCGGGGTTTCCCAGGGCCACTAGACTGGGTCTGCTAAGGGTAATCCCGGGCCGTGTACTGCTAACCGGCGCCAAAGCTACCAAACAACACTGCTAAAGCTGAACCCTCGGGACATGTCCACTCATGAGGGCAAAGCAGGGGGTACCACCAAACAAAAGAAACCCTAGTAAAACAGGGGAAAGTAACACTGAGGCAGACCCCCTCCCCCCACCAATCAAAAAAAAAAAAAAAAAAAATCCTCGCAAGACGGCAACGTACCCAAAAGGAACAGAGCCGGCTGTTGTTATAGGCAAAAACTAGCTGCACAGTACCCCGCACCCCAACAACTGCAAATGCTACCACTTACCCCAAGGTAAACAAGGGCGGGAAACCTACCCCCCCAAACACTCGGGGCGGTCAGTCGCTGAGCAGCAAAAGACCAACAGAGGTAGACCCAAGGTGACTTCTGGATGATAACCCCAAGCCCCAAGGGCAGTACTTACAGGGCACTTAGGGAAGGGAACCCTAAGCGCACGCAGCACGAGCACCTTGGAATAATACTTCCAGCTCGCATGCCACCATAAGAGCAGCACTGAACCAAAGCATAGCACAACACAAGAGTCAGGAGCTGGAGCCACACGACTGCGATGCATCACACCAGCCGAAGAACTGGGGTGTGGATCGTTGGCACGAGGGTCTGGGGCTTCCCCTTCCCCCTCCCAGGGATGGGGGGAGCTGCGCAGCTTATGCGACGTCATGCTCATTTGCTAGTTTTCATTTGGGGAGTTCTGTCCACTCGTTTGTCTATTTTTGCCATTTTAACCAGAACAGGGGTTTGTTTTGGGGTGCTTACCTTTCTGGGTGCCTGTCCCGGTTGATGGCAGATATAGAATGCTCCAAAACCACATGTGCATTTCTATAGGCCATTGCGCCTCGTGCCGCTCTGAGGGAGCCAGGTTCTGGCTCGTGGTCACCGGTAGGCCTAGAACTCCACCCACATCGACTGATGCCAAAGTTAAGGATATTCATGTCAGCCTGGATAGCTCCGGGGCCATAGGGGCTCCCCAAGAAAAAAATTAGTAGTTAGTAACAGTTGAGAGGCGGGCCGAAAGAGCAGAGCTCAACCCCCGCAAGAAAAAATAGGTGAATACAGCGTAGTAAACACCGAGTGCTGACCACAGTGTAGTGTACACTGAGTGCTGACCACAGTGTAGTGTACACTGAGTGCTGACCACAGTGTAGTGTACACTGAGTGCTGACCACAGTGTAGTGTACACTGAGTGCTGACCACAGTGTAGTGAACACTGAGTGCTGACCACAGTGTAGTGTACACTGAGTGCTGACCACAGTGTAGTGTACACTGAGTGCTGACCACAGTGTAGTGTACACTGAGTGCTGACCACAGTGTAGTGTACACTGAGTGCTGACCACAGTGTAGTGTACACTGAGTGCTGACCACAGTGTAGTGAACACTGAGTGCTGACCACAGTGTAGTGAACACTGAGTGCTGACCACAGTGTAGTGTACACTGAGTGCTGACCACAGTGTAGTGTACACTGAGTGCTGACCACAGTGTAGTGTACACTGAGTGCTGACCACAGTGTAGTGAACACTGAGTGCTGACCACAGTGTAGTGTACACTGAGTGCTGACCACAGTGTAGTGTACACTGAGTGCTGACCACAGTGTAGTGTACACTGAGTGCTGACCACAGTGTAGTGTACACTGAGTGCTGACCACAGTGTAGTGTACACTGAGTGCTGACCACAGTGTAGTGAACACTGAGTGCTGACCACAGTGTAGTGTACACTGAGTGCTGACCACAGTGTAGTGAACACTGAGTGCTGACCACAGTGTAGTGAACACTGAGTGCTGACCACAGTGTCGTGTACACTGATTGCTGACCACAGTGTAGTATACACTGAGTGCTGACCACAGTGTAGTATACACTGAGTGCTGACCACAGTGTCGTGTACACTGATTGCTGACCACAGTGTAGTATACACTGAGTGCTGACCACAGTGTAGTATACACTGAGTGCTGACCACAGTGTAGTGTACACTGATTGCTGACCACAGTGTAGTGAACACTGAGTGCTGACCACAGTGTAGTGAACACTGAGTGCTGACCACAGTGTAGTGAACACTGAGTGCTGACCACAGTGTAGTGTACACTGAGTGCTGACCACAGTGTAGTGTACACTGAGTGCTGACCACAGTGTAGTGTACACTGAGTGCTGACCACAGTGTAGTGTACACTGAGTGCTGACCACAGTGTAGTGAAACACCAAGATGACAGTTGACTTTATTAATAAAAATGTTTCAGGCTTTAAAACAAAAAGTTTCCTATATATATAAAGTTTACTCTCATCTTGATGTGTCTCCATATCATCCTATATATATAAAGTTTACTCTCATCTTGATGTGTCTCCATATCATCCTATATATATAAAGTTTACTCTCATCTTGATGTGTCTCCATATCATCCTATATATATAAAGTTTACTCTCATCTTGATGTGTCTCCATATCATCCTATATATATAAAGTTTACTCTCATCTTGATGTGTCTCCATATCAAAAGTGTTTATATAGAGGCAATACTACACTCAGTTGGGTGAGAACAATGTGACCTTCAGCAGCATACCTTCACTGAGGTGTGGACAGTGTTGACATCTGGGAAGAGTTCCTGGCACTTCTGGAGCCAATCTTCTACCTCCATGTTGCATTGGTCAACTTCGTTGATGGTCATGAATACTTCCTGTGCTGTGTTGACTGTGTCGAGGCTCCCCAACATGGCCTGCAGCTGAGTCTTCCCTTCCTCTCCTTGTGTTGTCATATCCACCACACTGGTATCCTCCAGTTCCAAGAGCTTCATTGCTGACTTGTTCTGCTCTACCAGAGCATAGAGTCTGTCCTGGAGCTGGAGGTGTTGAGTCTGCCAGTCCCCCAGCTGCCCCTGGTACTCCCCCAGCTGGGACAGTACCTCTTCACAGCTGGTAATGAGGCTGCTGATGCTGCTCTTCTGCTCCTCCACCAGGGAACGTAACTTCTTACTGATGCCTCTGGTAGGAGCTTTATTGGGTTTTGTGGGTACCGTTGTCACTCGCACAACTTCCATACTTTTTAGTTTTCTGATAAAGGCCTCCATACCATAATTGATTGGGAACTGAGTAGCAGCTGTGGCAGTGTGCTGGGCACGGCAGCTGGGGCAGTTCAGCTGACCATTCTTGATAGCATTGTCAATACACTGGGAGCAGAATGTGTGGCCACAAGGCAGAGTGCGAGGCCGTAGCAGTGTGTCATCATAATTGTTAAAACACACTGAACATTCCTCTGGGTTGTTATCCTGTGGATAAAGAATATTTGGTTAAGTTACATGTATTTACAACGAAAAAAAAGTATTTTCTGTGCGAGTCCCTCCGGTTCTCTGGAGCTATCGGATTGATATGCGCATATTAGTCCGGGGTCATCAGTCATCTGGAGTTCAGCCTACCGAGGACCACAAGCCAGAACCTGGCCGCCTCAAAAAGGCAAAGGGAGCAATGGCCTATGGAAACCCCATGTATTTGGGGACATTCCATATCTGCCATCAACTGGGGTTAGCACCCAGAAAGGTAGACATAACAAAACAGACCCCACATGGTAAGAAAAATTGCAACCAAAGACCGAATAGAGAGGCAGATTCCCCCCCCCCCCCCCATCTAAAGAAACAAGCAAACATCATACACACCGCCACACCACTTGTCCACGCAGCCCTCCCCTCCCTGGGAGGGTGAAGGGGGAGCCCTGGACCTCCTGTGCCGGTTACTCACACCCCAATTCAGAGGCCGAGAATCAAAAACAAAATGGAAACCGCCGACCGGAGGGAGCGAGGGTGCCGGGGAGCCTCCGGGACTCACCCAGAAAATGGCGTTTCATTACATTCAACGCTGGTTTTCTGTGTAGAGTTCCTCTGGCTCCCTGGAGCTACCAAACGCTGAAGCCAGACCCGACCCAGTGAGTAAATCGACACGGGGAAGGTCAGACTCCTGCACAACTGCTCGAGCAACCACCACATGACCCGGTAAACCCCCCCCCCCCCTAAACAGCAGAAGGCAGGACTGCAGCAGCACCAATGCCTCCGGAGGGAGACACAAGGAAGTGTTCCGAGAGTCCCTCACGAGGCCCAGCTGGGTCCGAACCTTTGGACAGAACCAGATGAGACTTCCTCCAGCTCACCAGGAACCAGAATCCGATGAACTGGGAAAGAATCATCCCCCTGGTGAGCAGACTAGCAGACCGGCTGGGAGCCCACACCAACCAGTTGTCGAGATAGGCCTACACCTGAACCACTAGCAGATGCAGAAGGGCCACCACGAACCGGGAAGACAAGTGACTATGCGAGGCACCAGATTCAACCCAAAAGGAAGGCAACGAAAGCGGTAAGCCTGCCCCTCCACCACAAAACCTAACCAGTCCCTGAACTCCAGATGAATAGGGAGGTGCCAATATACATCCCGGAGATCCAGAATCACCAACCAACAACCCGGCTCTAACAGAAGCCAAACCAGGGACAGAGTAGTTATCCGAAAGGAGGGGCAAGGAATCCAGAGGTTCAGCAGGACAAGTCCAGAATGAACCACATATCCGCACAGTCCCGTTTCGGTACTGGAAACAGGCGGGAAACCCACCTGAGGGACAAGGTCTTTTCGACCACTCCCAAGCTCACCCACTCCAAGATGACCTGACAGAGTGAATGGGAAGTCAGCCACGAATCTCCCGGTAGGAAGAGGAGCCGCCCAATGCCACCGCAGGCCGGATGACACAACCCGAAATACCCACAAATCATGGGATCAGGCATGAGCAAACAGCACGAGTCCCTGCCCCCACCAGCATCCTGGTAATGGGGCAATATCTTGAAGTTATCTTGAGATGATTTCGGGACTTTAGTGTCCCCGGCTCCCGTGGGGGCAACCCACGAAAGGGCCAACACCCTGTACGAGAAGGTGGCGCCGGTTCAGAAACTTACAACAAGGCCTACCTCGACCTGCAGAGACTCGAATCCTGGCACGATCCAGCCGGGAGCACGAGAACGCCGACCCCAGATCACCAACAAAGCAGAAAGAGGATGGCAGCAGCAGAAGCTGCCAGGAACTGAGGAACAACCTAGACTGCAAACAAAACAGACAAAAGAGTGGAGAAAACCCCAGAGCTGGGGCCCAGGCCAAAGCAAGACAGCCGTCTGCAAGCCAGGAAGACCCAGGGACCGCCCCTCAATAGAGGTCGGGGCCAGATTAGAGGCCAAGACTGGGCCACACCAGAGGAAACCACAAACCAAGGGCCACCCAAACCTGTACAAGAGAAATTTGAGAGGAAAATCTCCGGGAGACAAAACCGAAGAACCCAAAGGAAACTGGAAATGAACCTGAACCCAAAACGAAGCCCGAAGCACCACAACTTTTGGCGGAAAACGTACCCTGGAAAAGAAACAACAGGCGGCCATAAAACATACTATTACTCATATACAAATAATCAAACACACATTTACATATACACACGGCTCCGGGAGAAGTAAAGTGATACCTCGGCTCACAAATGCCCCTCTTTACGAATTTTCAGGTTGCGAGCCCAATTTCTTCGTAAAATCCAAATTGCGTTACGAACTTTGCCTAGGGTAAAGTAGTTTGTTGATACACGTATGGCCGACCTAGCGTGTGGTGGCACGGCGACCGCGCTTCAGTTTAACAGTGCCTCCCGCCTAGTGAAAATCGCGCCTGAATTCTTTGTAAAGAATTTCAGTGTTTTGGGATTTTTGGGTATTTGAACATAAAGGTAATTATTATATATCTCGCCATGGTCCCAAGAAAGTCAGTGGTAAGTTTCAATCTAAGAAAATAGTTATGAGTAGAGGCAGTAGAGGATGTCCCTTCCTCATTAACCCTTAAACTGCCCAATACTGCATATGAACTTTTGAGTAACTGACGCAAAAGTGTGCATCACTGCATATGTAGTTTTGGAGTACTATGCAAGATTTAAACGGCCCACGGATACACAGGGTTCACATCACCTTCCTCAGGGCTCTTGTAAACAGACACCATTTTAAATAAAAATCGTGGGCAACATTACCAGGAGTGAGGGGCCTCAGTACTGAGCGAACCACCAAGGCTGGTGCACGCAACATGAGCTCACAGCACTGCTGTTCAGCTTGTGACCACAGCATCGCCTAAAAATGTCAAAATATATATGTACATGCTATTATTTAGCGATGATAGTATTACAGAAGACCCCTGACTGTGATATAAATGACCAGGATTCTGATAATAGCAGGATTGTTGTGATAATTTGCGCTGTACTGTGGGAGGAGTAATGTTGAGGGAGGGAGGGCTGTAGCGTCGTCTGCCGAATGTGTGGTCACCTGTTGCTGTCAGCACTTACTATACCAGCTTAGTGGTTTGCTATGGTGAACAAAATGTGTAGATACTTATATATATAACGTCTGTATATAGAGAATAAAAGCAAAGACAGTATGGTGGGAGGAGGAGGATGGCGAGGGAAGGAGTGGTGGTGAGTGGTTGGCTGGTGTGGTGGCCACTCCTTGTTGCTTTCTGACTCAGCATACCAACTTAGTAGTTCGTTACGGTGAACACAAATGTAGATACTTATATATACTGTGTATATATATAGTGTAATACCAGCAAAAGGAGTGTTGGGAGAAGCCATTTTGGTGAGGGTGGTGGCATCATCTGCATGACATGTCATGCTGTGTAAAGGTGGCCACTTTACTCTTTGGGCACTATACCAGCTTAGTTGAACAGTTATGGTGAACAAAACATGTAGATACTTATATATAACGTCTGTATATGGTGAATAAAAACAAAAACAATATGGTGGGAGGAGGATGTTGGCGAGGAAGGGAGTGGTGGTGAGTGGCTGGCTGGTGTGTGCCGGTCACTCCTTGTTGCTTTTTGACTCACAATACCAACTTATATTTTTTTTTTTTTATTATTATTTTCTACCACAGACGTGGCCACACATTTACAATGCTAACCAGCATATATACATTTTCTTCTGTCCTCCATGGACAGGGTTAGAGAAGTGTTAAACATATAGTTCAAGGGTTTATTGAACACTCAACCACAGAAGGTGATTCGGTGCTTTTAAAATGCTAAGCTAACCTACATGCGTAAATACATAGATAGACAGATTTACGTATGCCCTACATAAAGTGTTAGATGTGTCTTTTACATAGTGTCATTAATGTACATTCACAAAGGTGAAATGTAATTCTGATCAGCTTCCATATATACTTTATACCCATACATATACATACACACACACATATACATACATATATACACACACACATGCATTCACATACATTTGTCTCATTTACTCTGACAGGGTGAGATAGCTGATAAAGAAACTAATGTGCAATTAAGCACTTAATCACTGAAGGTGATGAAGGTGCTTTTACAACCTCAGGTTATATAGTTACATCATATATATACATTGTATGATTGATATATTACATGGTCAATCTTGGATACAAGTCCAATATATCATCAAGTGTTCCAGTACTCATATAGTAATTACAGAGTTCAGCATACCTTAGCCCAGGAGGGCGAAAGTCAGTCAATATGGGACATTCTACAATATAATGTTCAAGAGAGTGCATGTTTTCTCTTTCACAAAGTTGACACATTGTGTACTCGACATTTGGGTTTTGAGAAAGCTGCCAGATACGTCTATATCCCAGGCGTATTCTGGCCACTATAACATCACATTGCCGGGTTCTTGTTCTATTAGTCCCATATGTGAATGTCTCCTCACTATATCTATCATAATATTTAATGCTACAACTTTCAGGTCTTTGAGAATTTGTTAGGTCGGTGAGATTTTCATTAGATATTTGTTTAAGTATTCTCTTTGTCACTGCTAATGAAGCACCCATATCAATTTCTACCACTGGTTTTCTGCAGGCTGTCTTAGCAAGCATATTAACAGTGTCATGCCTTGAGATGCCAACATGTGAAGGTATCCATAGGAATTTAATCTCAAATCTGTTTTCTTTGGCAGCTAAAACATTCATTCGAATATCACTGACTATTTTCTGGGTGTCACTACTATGTGCGTTCAATGCCAGGAGTGCACTCTGTGAGTCACAGTATATAAGTCCACTGCCTTTGTCTTTTAAAAATTCAGTGGCAAGGTATATGCCTGCAAGTTCGGTTTGAGTTGTACTTGCCCAGTCATTGCTGTATGTACGAGAGAAGATTGTTCAAATATGTTACATGCACATCCGGTACATCGTCCACCTTCTTCTACAGAGCCGTCGGTATAGCACTGATACTCATCGTTACCCATACTCTGAGTACTTTCAGTGATGCTGCACAGTGTTAACTGTTTTAATAATGTAGTGTGCACACTATCTTGGGTGCATTTACAAAATCAACTGATAGATCCCAGTTATCCCATGGAGTAATTGGCTGATTAATCATTAGTTGAGTTGGGTACATATTTAATATTTTGATGGAGTTGGCTACCTTGTAGAACCAATATACATAATCAGATTTCGTTCTTCTTCTATAGACCTCAGGTGAGTGCAGCATATTAGAAAGTTTAGCTTGAAACTTAGTGGTTCGTTATGATGAAAAAAACATGCAGATACTTACAGTGGCACCTCGACATCCGATTGCCCCTACTTACGATAATTTCGAGTTACGATGTAAATTTCATCGAAAAATGCGACTCAACATCCGATGGTGTCGTTGACTTCCGATATTTGTTGGTACACGTTCGGGTCGACCGAGCGTGTGGTTCCCGGTCACGTGACCGACCTGCCTCAGTTTACTACAGCTGCCCGCTTAGTGACGATCGCGCCTATAAGAAATTCCACTTTTGTGGTGATTTTTTGCACTTTGAACATTAAAGTAATGATTATATATCACGCCATGAGTCCCAGGAAAGTCAGTGGTAAGGCTCAACATATGAAAACTCATATAAGGATGACCATAGAGCAGAAACAAGAGTACAGAATGTCTCGTCCTCAACAATTAAGAAAATGTGTGCAGCATGGGAAGAATTGCAAACCTTTGCTGAAACGACTCACCCAAATCAAGCTGCAGTAGGTCGTTGCCTTAACCTATTCAATGACACTGATGCATCATTACAGACAAATGTTAAAATGAAGGGAAAAACAAATGTCTCTTAACAAATTTGTAGTGAGACAAACAAGCACTGAACCACAACCAGGTCCTAGTGGTATTCAGGCAAAACATAAGAGAGAGAGTGTACTCCAGAGAAAACATCACTGCCTGATGTGATAATGGAAGGGGACTCCCCTTCCAAACAGTAACAACTCTCCTCCTCCCCCTTCATCACCATCTTCCATACGCCATCAAGAGCCCTCCATAAAGGTACGAGAAACTTTGGTACTGTATTGTAGTTAGAAAAAAAACATTGTATTCAGTATAAAATGTATTTGTATATTAATATTTTGGAGGGTGGGGAACGGATTAATTCAATTCCCTTTATTTCTTATGTGAAAAATCGCTTCGACTTACGATATTTTGACTTACGATCCGTCTCTGGGAACGGATTAGCATTGTAAGTCGAGGCCCCATTGTATATATAACCTGTGTATATAGTGTAATAACAGCAAAACTATTTGTTAATTGTTTTATGAACATATTAATTGAATCACTAATATGCACAACATAATTTTGAGTACAGCAATGATTCACACATTTTATTATATAAATATATCACATTACACACTATTGAATAATATTACTGCAAAAAAAAGTAAAAAAAATCAATCAGACATTGAAATAATTAGGTAATAATATTTTTGTGGCAACTCCCACCTGACAGCTGGGGCGGAGAAGACCTTCTTTGGCGCCTGCTCTGTCAACGTCTCTTTTTTGCCAGACTTCCCCCACCATATTACAGCCAAAATATGTCAGTTACGATTTTTTTTTTCCTGTGATCAGGGAACACAAATGAACACTTTTATAGGACGAAATAATTTTGTTATTTTTTATTTTGTTGCGCCTGTGGGTGTTGAAGGCCTAATAGTCCTGAGCAGCTTAGGGGTTAAGAAAATGTGTGAATTATGGGAAGAACTGCAAAGTTTTGTTGAAAAAACTCACCCAGATAAAGCTGTAGCAGGCCATTGCATTGACCTTTTAAATGGTTATATGATATCTCACTACAGACAAGTGTTAAAATATAGGGAAAAACAAGTGTGTTTAGACAGATTCTCAGTAAGACAAGCAAGCAGTGAGCCACAACCAGGTCCTAGTAGTGCTCCTGCAAAATGTAGGAGAGGGATTACCCCATAGAAGTCATCACCGCCTGATGTTATAATGGAAGGGGACTCCCCTTCCAACCACTAACACCTCTCCTCCTCTCTCCCCTCCTCACCGTCTTCCATACACCAACAAGAGTCATCAATAAATTTAAGCAATAACCTGTACATACTTTAGTACTAAAGATTAGGATGAATTAGGTATAAAATTTACTTTGAAGTTAATATTTTTTGGAGTGTGGAATGGATTAATTCAATTTACATTATTTCGTATGGAAAATTCGCTTCAGTTTACGAATTTTTGGGTTATGAACCATCTTTGGGAACGGATTAAATTCGTAAGCTCAGGTACCACAGTAACTCCAGTCGGAGGCAAAAACTCCTCCAAAACTCGTGCCACACACAGTCACATGTAAACAAGACACAGCACCGCCTTGCTGTCCAGCCGGGGAAGCGCGCACAGAAATCAAAAACAATTTCGTGGCCTAAACACCCCTAATCTGGTTAAAATTACTGTACTACAGAAAACTAACAAGTAAACAGAACTCCCCAATTGAAAAACGAGCATGACGTCACACTTTCCGCGCTGTTTGTCTGCGCAGCTTCCCCCTCCCTGAGAGGGGGAAGGGGGAGCCCCTCGACCCATCGCACCGGCTATCCACCTGTCAGTTTGAGGGTGGATGTCAAAACACGCGTAAAAACCAGCTAACTGGGGGAAGGGAGGGTTACTGAGAAGCCTTCGGGTCTCACCCAGAAAATGGTGGGGAGTTTTGGGGGAACTCCCCAAAACTCCCCACCATTTTGGGAGCCGAAGGGGCCCAAGAGCTATCTACCCAAAGCCAAGGACAAAAGAGGGACAAACCGGGAAGGCAGAAACCATGTGCCTAAAACCCGAAAGCAAGACAACAGGTAACACCGACAGGACCCCGCAGACAACCCGGGAGAACAAAACCCCTGAACAGGGGACAAGGGAACCCCGGGCAACTCAAAGCATGTCCAGGGGCCACAGAGGCCACGACATGCAGGCAATTGCTGAGAGCCACAACCAGACACAAGAAGATGCACCCCGGCCAAAAATACCAAGCAACAACAACCCAGGGACCTCCTCCAGAAAAACAGCCAACCCAACCTCACCAGAAAAAGAGGAACGGCTGCAACAAACAAACACCAGAACCCAAAGAAGTAGAAACCTCTGAGAAACAATCCGGAACCGAAGGGGCCACAACCAACCAGGGGGAAGAGATAAGAGAGCATCATGTCCAAAGACCAGGACAGGCTCAGGCGGTGCAAGAGCAGGCCGGAGGTGAAACAATGCTCTAGACAGATTGTGGAATGGTGCAGAAGGAACATCAAAACTGAAAGCAAGCCGTAGCAGCTCTGCCAGCACCACATGATACGAGATGACAGAATGCGGCATACGAAGACGATCCTGAAACAGCCACTAGAGAAAGGACAAGACCACCTCAACAAAAAGAGAAGTATACCTATGAAGAGACAAAAAGAGAAAAAGGAAGGATCGCCAGGAAGCCCCATATAGCCATCGAGATGAAGCACGCAGGTGGGACACCATCAACGAAGCCACCTGATATCCACCGAGCTTCCCCCGTCCCAACGAAAATGAACAGATGGTGATAGACTTGAGTCAAAAGTAAAGTACCAAACGCAAAGACTCGAGAAGACCAAACCAGCCCCGTAACAACCCCTGGGTATGGACACCGAGCAAGCAGTGCCTGAAACCAAGGTTGTCAGGGAACCAGATGGAATGTCCATCAGGGCACCAGGCACCAAACCCAGCGAGCCGGGAAAGAACCAACCCGGGCGAGCAGACACGCCCCGTCCTTGAGGATCCCCACCCCCTGGGACCCTTGAAGGACCAACAAGACCGACAACGGATGACAACGAGAAGAAACCGCTTGCAGAAACAGCCCAACAGCAGACCCCGCAAACAGCAAGGATAAAATGGTGATGAAAACCGAAGAGCCAGAGGCCCAGGCAGAGGCCAATAAGGAAGCGAGCACCACGAGCCAACATGCGAGACGTGAAGCGAAAACAGTGACACCGCATCCTGCAGGAATGGTGCAACCAGCTCCAGCAGGGCAGAACGACGCACATGACGCTGAGTAATGTATGAGGAAAACTACTTAGGATATGTACTGCACTAAAATAAAAATTCCCGAATGGAAAACTAACTCAAAGAAAAGTTCGTAGCCAGGGCTGTAATTCCGAGCTCCCCCCATCCCAATGAAAATTAACTGCAGGGGGCAGGAGTGGTTGAATGGAAATCGACATCCATCTGCAGACATTG
Source organism: Procambarus clarkii (assembly GCF_040958095.1). NCBI lineage: Eukaryota > Metazoa > Arthropoda > Malacostraca > Decapoda > Cambaridae > Procambarus > Procambarus clarkii. The sequence continues at coordinate 46,025,366 of NC_091163.1, forward strand.
CATACCCGGCAGTCGGTAGTGTGATACAAGAAGAGGAAAGAACTCTGCGCTATAACTAAACACTGGTCAGTTCAAAATCAGGGAACTGAACATGTACATAGTCCAGCCTAGCACTATCATTAGTATAGCCAATACGCACATACTAATATACACAAGAATGTGAAGCATAGAGGTAGGAAATATGTAAATATGCAATGAAATGACCGTAAATATGGTCAACACACCGGTAGCTAGGGATAAAAGAGTATAATCAATATGATGAACTAACACAACTTAATTAGCAATTGCTAATGTAATGTACAAGATCAACTTTATATACACAGAGAGATTCAAATATATATATAAGGATGTAGCCAGGCATTGAATGACAGTCAATGAATGAGTGCCCAGAGTCAAAAAAAGATTCAGTCGCTGAAAAAGTAAATTAAAAGTTACTAAAATTTTGGGCTATGCCCCACAGTGTAATGAACAACAATATATATGGACATATTAATTAAGGCAACGTTAACACTATAGGTAACTTTGGACAGGACTCGCGTCCACTACAAAAAATATTTGTATAAAATTCATTTTTTATCCAATCGACCTCGGGATAGTATCAAAATAAGCGCATTTAGATTGCGCACAATTTGATACCAAAATGAAAGATATAATATGAAACTTGATGTCCGAACACTTGAAAGATTATAAATAGGCTTTTGGTCAAAATATTAAAACATTTGTTAAAATTCTATTTATTGTGCTATTATGTTGGGACTAGTTTTAAAATGCGCGCCTTTACGCCGCGAACAATTTGATACCAAAATGAAAGATGTAACACAAAAATTTATGTCAGAACACTGGAAAGATATAAATAATTTTGTGATGATGAGCTTCCAGAATTAAAATATTTGTTAAAATTCCATTTATTGCTCTATTATTATGGGACTAGTTTTAAAATACGCGCCTTTTTATTGCGAACAATTTGATACCAAAATGAAAGACGTAACACAAAATTTGATGTTATCAAATTGAACGAGTATACACATTAGGTTGCAGTGTACAAATTGGTGCTCGTTCACGGATAACTTTAGGCTTTTCTGCGGGGAGGCACTCCAGGCTTTTGTACATTATATTCATACACATCTGTAGGGAATTTAATTGCGAACACAATGATACCAAAACGAGCGACGTAGCACGAGAATTAAGGTGAGAAAAATGGAACGAGTATGCATATGTTACTGATTTTGTGCACTCACGGGTAACTTTTGCCGACTTTAGGCTTTGCTGTTGGGCGTCACGCCAGGCTTTTGGACATTATATTTATACACACCTGTAGGGAATTTAATTGCAAACACAATGATACCAAAACGAACGATGTAGCACAAGAATTAAGGTGAGAAAGCTGAAACGAGTATACACATTTAGGTGTCACCGCGCGCTTATCCGCACGCTCGGTGCATGACCCCTAAGTTGACTGCGCGCCTGCCCGGTGAGTGATAGCGTTAAGATGCACGCAAAGTGCCCAATCAACATAACACAAACAATACCCAACACTTATTCCAAAAATCGACAGCCAGTGCCTGGCTGACAGTGTAGCCAGACCATATAATCTCGCATGTAGAGTGTAGGCACAATAGTGGCATGACACAGCTCAGCCATGTAATATTCTGGGAGCATGGCTAGTGGATTATGTCCTACGTTGCGTATGCATTGGGATAAGAGTAGGCGTAGAGTAGAGGCGAAGAGGGCATCACACCGAGCCACCCTTCTCCTGCATTCAGAGAAAAAACTAGGAAGTTTCCCTATATAGAAAATCCAGAACTCCCCCAGTATTAAGGGGGCTATGACTGGAGAGAGAGAGTAGCTAGTGCGGTGTATTACCCGTGTGAAAGGTCGCAGAACACCAACACTTGTTTACACTGTCCAGAAACAAAACTATCTCCCTCGGGCCATGCTCAGAATGCGTGAGGTCCAAGCTGACTACACCCTTCTTTCGGAGAGGGTAGCTGACAATGTTTATTTAACAATTATTTTTATTGCCGAGACAGATTACAGAGATGAGATGTGATTAGAAAATAATTAGATATAGTATTGAAAGATGATACGTAGTATGGAAGTAAACCAACGAGTCCAAGAAAGGACTGGAGGTAATCCTCACAAGAAACTGACAGACGTACCAATAATATGTGAATTATCGAAGTTCTTCTCAAACCTTCGAGACCCTAGATAATCAAGCACTAAATCACAGAGGCACATATGGGCCCATTGGTATACTTGACCAAGAGTCATGCAGGATCCCGATACGATTCTTACATGAATGTGACATGACGCAGAAGAATACATGTCCCAGATAAGAATGTTGTTAAAATTATCCACAGGAAGAACGGAACCGAAGGACCCGAAGGGACACGGAACTGAACCGGGGAAGGACCATCACCAAAACCAACTCGTATGTAGAGAGGGAAGGGAAGGGAAACCCCCACTCCCTGTAAAAGTAAGCCCCACTCAAAGGGTAAGAAAACCCAGGTGGGGTCCAATGGGGCTCAGGTCCCCAAGCCAGCCCTCCCCCCCAAACCCCGGGAACCTCTATACCAGGTCCTGGGGCCAAATTGTCCTCCAAAGCCCCGGCCTCAAAATCAGAAGACGGGGCAGCCGGAAAACACTAAGGAGGGGGGGCCCACTGGTCAGACTGATATGCAACAACTGGAGGAATTGAATCAAATGCCTCCGTCGCCACCCCAGAAGGGGCAACCCCCGAAACTTCCTGAGTCTCAGAATCCTCTAAACTTCCCCCCAACCTTCCAGACCACGAAGCCCACAGACACTCCGGTGCCGGAAGCAAGGAGGGGGGGGGACCAGAATGAACCACAGCAGGGGAAGAACGAGGGGGTGCGGACTGAACAAAGGTCGAAACGACCAACACCCCCAAGTCCGGGTCTCTACAAGCAAAGCAGGGTAGCCTCGGGGCATCCGGGGTAGCAATCTACCTAGCATGTTGCAGCAACCTAAACCTAGCACCTGACGCCTGACAGCTGGGTGGACAGCGCTTCAGATTCGTAGTCTGGAGGTTTCAGGTTCAATCCCCAGTAGAGGCGGAGACAAATGGGCAAAATGTCTCTTTCACCCTGATGCCTCTGTTACCTAGCAGTAAATAGGTAACCTGGGAGTTAGACAGCTGCTATGGGCTGCTGCCTGGGGGTGGAGGCCTAGTTGAGGACCGGGCCACGGGGACACTAAGTCCCAAAATCCTCTCAAGATAACCTCAAGATAGCATGCAACGCCTGAGTCGCCTGCACCCGGATAGTGTCATCAGTGGTAAAGTGAGTCACAAACAAGCAAAAATGCTCGCAGGACTCCGGGTTGAAGGTGTCATCGACCCAACAGGCAGCATAACAGAGGAAGAAACAATGAGTGTCGCCCTGAGACAAGGGAACAGAGTAACCCTCAAACTCGCACAAGGAGAGAGGGAGACCCAAGGGTCACATCCATTGAACCCCTTGTACCTCCATGGGATTTCCCAGGGCTCTTACACTGTTATCGTGAAGGGTAAGCCCAGGCAGGGTACTGCTAACCGGCGCCCATATCTATCAAACAAACTTCTAAAACTGAACCACCCCCAAGATGTGTCCACTCGCGGGGGCCAAGCAAGGGGGTACCACTGAAGATAGGAGGTTAAGACACTAAGATAACTGGGGGTAGGAGAACAAAAGTAGACACCCCCACCAGACACAAACAAAAATGAAAAGAAAACCCCTTCAAGAGAACATCGTACCCAGGAGGAAAAAAAGCTGGCCACTGTAATAGGTGAAAACTGCGCCCCTACCAGTGCAAAAACTACCACTTACCCCCAAGGTAAACAATGGAAGGATACTCCCCAACACACTCGGGGCAGTCAATCACCAAGCAGCAAAAGACCAACAGAGGAAGATCTGTTATAATCTGGAAGAAAATATGATAGTTGATGAAATTGAAAAACCTGACTTTAGTAGAGGACATTATGGCAACCTTAGAAAAAAATTTAGTGAGTATAATTGGACAGACTTGTTGCTAGGCAAGGAAGTGAATGAGATGTATGTCAAGTTTTGTGAAATATTTGATAAAAGGCACAAAAAAATTTATACCAAAACAGAGATGCAGAACTAGGAAACAGGATTGGTTCAACAGAAATTGCGAGAGGGCCAGAGACCAAAAGACACAAAAATGGAATCAATACAGGAAGAGGCCGAACCCCCAAACATACCAGCGATACAAAGATGCGAGAAACAACTACACGGCAGTGAGGAGAGAGGCAGAAAGAAATTTTGAAAAAGGGATTGCAGACAAAGGTAAAACAGAACCAGGTCTATTCTATAAATTCATTAACAACAAATTGTAGGTAAAGGATAATATTCAGAGGTTGAAAATGGGAAATAGATTCCCGGAAAATGAAAATGAAATGTGTGAAACATTAAACGAAAAGTTCCAAAGTGTGTTTGTACAAAATGAAATCTTCAGGGAACCAGATACAATAAGAATTCCAGAGAACAACATAGAGCACATAGAGGTGTCTAGAGACGAAGTGGAAAAAATGCTCAAGGAGCTAAATAAGAACAAAGCAGTTGGTCCAGATGGAGTTTCACCATGGGTTCTGAGAGAATGTGAACCTTAGCTCAGCTTTCCTCTTCAACTGATTTTTCAGGCATCCCTGTTTACAGCAGTTGTAGCCTCCTGTAAACATGTAGATGTGTGGAAAAAGGCTAACATAGTTCCAATTTACAAAAGTGGAAGCAGGGAAGACCCCCTTAATTATAGACCTGTATCATTGACAAGTGTAATAGTCAAAATATTGGAAAAGATAATTAAAACTAAATGGGTAGAACACCTGGAGAGAAATGATATAATATCAGACAGACAGTATGGTTTTCGATCTGGAAGATCCTGTGTATCGAATTTACTCAGTTTCTATGATCGAGCAACAGAGATATTACAGGAAAGAGATGGTTGGGTCGACTGCATCTATCTGGACCTAAAAAAGGCTTTTGACAGAGTTCCACATAAGAGGTTGTTCTAGAAACTGGAAAATATTGGAGGGGTGACAGGTAAGCTTCTAACATGGATGAAAAATTTTCTGACTGATAGAAAAATGAGGGCAGTGATCAGAGGCAATGTATCGGACTGGAGAAATGTCACAAGTGGAGTACCACAGGGTTCAGTTCTTGCACCAGTGATGTTTATTATCTACATAAATGATTTACCAGTTGGTATACAGAATTATATGAACATGTTTGCTGATGATGCTAAGATAATAGGAAGGATAAGAAACTTAGATGATTGTCATGCCCTTCAAGATGACCTGGACAAAATAAGTATCTGGAGCACCACTTGACGAACGGAATTTAATGTTAATAAATGCCATGTTACAAAATGTGGAATAGGAGAACATAGACCCCACACAACCTATATATTATGTGAGAAATCTTTAAAGAATTCTGATAAAGAAAGAGATCTAGGGGTGGTTTTAGATAGAAAACTATCACCTGAGGACCACATAAAGAATATTGTGCGAGGAGCCTATGCCACGCTTTCTAACTTCAGAATTGCTTTTAAATACATGGATGGCGATATACTAAAGAAATTGTTCACAACTTTTGTTAGGCCAAAGTTAGAATATGCAGCGGTTGTGTGGTGCCCATATCTTAAGAAGCACATCAACAAACTGGAAAAGGTGCAGACATGCTACTACGTGGCTCCCAGAACTGAAGGGCAAGAGCTACGAGGAGAGGTTAGAGGCATTAAATATGCCAAAACTAGAAGACAGAAGAAAAAGAGGTGATATGATCACTACATACAAAATAGTAACAGGAATTGATAAAATCGATAGAGAAGATTTCCTGAGACCTGGAACTTTAAGAACAAGAGGTCATAGATATAAACTAGCTAAACACAGATGCCGAAGAAATATAAGAAAATTCACTTTCGCAAACAGAGTGGTAGATGGTTGGAACAAGTTAGGTGAGAAGGTAGTGGAGGTCGAGACCGTCAGTAGTTTCAAAGCGTTATATGACAAAGAGTGCTGGGAAGACGGGACACCACGAGCGTAGCTCTCATCCTGTAACTACACTTAGGTAATTAGAGGTAGACCCCAAGGTGACTTGTGGAAGATAAACCCAAGCCCCAAGGGCAGTACTTACAGGACACTCAGGGAAGGGAACCCTAAGCACATGTAGCTTGAGTACCTGTGAATATTACTCCCAGCTCGCACGCCACCATAAGAGCAGTACTGGACACAAGGCACAGCACAACACATGAGAGAATCTGGAGCTGGAGCCACACGACCGAGCCACAATCACATCAGCCGAGAACTGACAGGTGGATAGCCAGCGCGATGGGTCTGGGGCTCCCCCTTCCCCTTCCCCCTCCTTCTGGGAGGGGGGGGGGGAGCTGCGTAGAAAAGTGGCGCAGCAAGTGTGACGTCATGCTTGTTTTTCAATTGGGGAGTTCTGTTTACTTGTTAGTTTTCTGTAGTTGTTTTAACCAGATTAGGGGTTTGTGTTGGGGTGCCTACCTTTCTGGGTGCCCGGCCCGCTTGATGGCAGACATAGAATGCTCCACACAATAAATAAAGTATGTAAAATAAAATAATAAAATAAAATAAAGCAAACTTGGGAATAAAGTATGCAATGCGTTATAATCTGGAAGAAAATAAGGAGGTTGAAGCAGTTGAAAAACCTGACTTCAGGAGAGGACATTATGGCGACCTTAGAATTTTTTTTAGTGAGTATAATTGAACAGACTTGATGCTAGGCAGGGAAGTAAATGAGATGTATGTCAAGTTTTGTTAAATATATGACAAAGGCACAAAAAAATTTATACCAAAACAGAGATGCAGACCTAGGAAACAGGATTGGTTCAACAGATATTGTGAGAGGACCAGAGACCAAAAGACACAAAAATGGAATCAATATAGCAAGAGGCCGAACCCCCAAACATACCAGCGATACAAAGATGCAAGAAACAACTACACAGCAGTGAGGAGAGAGGCAGAAAGAAATTTTGAAAAAGGGATTGCAGACAAATGTAAAACAGAACCAGGTCTATTCTATAAATTCATAAACAACAAATTGCAGGTAAAGGATAATATTCAGAGGTTGAAAATGGGAAAAAAATTCACGGGAAATGAAAAGGAAATGTGTGAAACATTAAACGAAAATTTCCAAAGTGTGTTCGTACAAAATGAAATCTTCAGGGAACCAGACACAATATGAATTCCAGAGAACAACATAGAGCACATAGAGGTGTCTAGAGATGAAGTGGAAAAAATGCTCAAGGAGCTAAGTAAGAAGAAAGCAGTTGGCCCAGATGGAGTTTCACCATGGGTTCTGAGAGAATGTGCACCTGAGCTCAGCATTCCACTTCAACTTATTTTTCAGGCATCCCTGTTTACAGGATGCCTGAAAACATTGTAGCTGATGTGTGGAAAAGGCTAACATAGTTCCAATCTACAAAAGTGGCAGCAGGGAAGGCCCCCTTAACCCTTAACCCCTTAACTGCGTTGCCTCCAAATGTGACACCCCCGCAGTGTGCAGGAAATAAATTCTCTGGAAAAAATTATTTTTTTTCTTTTTAAAGTGTCAAAAACCCTTCCCTCAGTATGGGTATGTAAAAAAAAAAGTTGAAATAGTACTTACTTTGGCTGCTATGGGGTCCGGAAGTTGGGGCGTGACGTCATCATTCCCGTGCGCCCGTGCCGTAAGCTCTCGGGGGCAGTGGGGCGCTCGGGGCGGGGCGCGCGAGTTGCCGCGAATATATTTTCGTTCATTTTTTGCGCACCTTTCCAAATACATTTTCATTGTTTTTATGTGCCAATCCAATGTATAATGAACACGTACACTATAATATCGCAGTACAACATCCGTACTGTCCGTAGACACTGTGTTACGTGCATGAAACTTGTGTACACATATGCAGCACATATTTACTATGTATCATGCTAATCTGTGTATATATACAATCTATTTACACACTATACACTGTCACACACTATATACATTCACCATCAACACATTCAGAACACCGCGTAGCAGCTGCTTCGTATGGCCCAATAGCAGCTGCCTCGTATGGGCCAATATCAGCTGCCTCGTATGGGACAATAGCAGCTGCCCGTATGGGCCAATAGCAGCTGCCCTGTATGGGCCAATAGCAGCTACCCCGTATGGGCCAATAGCAGCTGCCTCGTATGGGCCAATAGCAGCTGCCTCGTATGGGCCAATAGCAGCTGCCCCATATGGGCCAATAGCAGCTGCCTCGCATGGGTCAATAGCAGCTGCCTCGTATGGGCCAATAGCAGCTGCATCGTATGGGCCAATAGCAGCTGCCTCGTATGGGCCAATAGCAGCTGCCTCGTATGGGCCAATAGCAGCTGCCTCGTATGGGCCAATAGCAGCTGCCTCATATGGGCCAATAGCAGCTGCCTCGTATGGGCCAATAGCAGCTGCCTCGTATGGGCCAATAGCAGCTGCCTCGTATGGGCCAATAGCTGCTGCCTCGTATGGGCCAATAGCTGCTGCCTCGTATGGGCCTGGTTGATACCTGGTTGATGGGGTTCTGGGAGTTCTTCTACTCCCCAAGCCCGGCCCGAGGCCAGGCTCGACTTGTGAGAGTTTGGTCCACCAGGCTGTTGCTTGGAGCGGCCCGCAGGCCCACATACCCACCACAGCCCGGTTGGTCCGGCACTCCTTGGAGGAATAAATCTAGTTTCCTCTTGAAGATGTCCACGGTTGTTCCGGCAATATTTCTTATGCTTGCTGGGAGGACGTTGAACAACCGCGGACCTCTGATGTTTATACAGTGTTCTCTGATTGTGCCTATGGCACCTCTGCTCTTCATTGGTTCTATTCTACATTTTCTTCCATGTCGTTCACTCCAGTACGTTATTATTTTACTGCGTAGATTTGGTACGTGGCCCTCCAGTATCTTCCAGGTGTATATTATTTGATATCTCTCTCGTCTTCTTTCTAGTGAGTACATTTGGAGGGCTTTGAGACGATCCCAATAATTTAGGTGCTTTATTGCGTCTATGCGTGCCGTATATGTTCTCTGTATTCCCTCTATTTCAGCAATCTCTCCTGCTCTGAAGGGGGAAGTGAGTACTGAGCAGTACTCAAGACGGGACAACACAAGTGACTTGAAGAGTACAACCATTGTGATGGGATCCCTGGATTTGAAAGTTCTCGTAATCCATCCTATCATTTTTCTGGCTGTCGCAATATTTGCTTGGTTATGCTCCTTAAACGTTAGGTCGTCAGACATTATTATTCCCAAATCCTTTACATGCTGTTTTCCTACTATGGGTACATTTGATTGTGTTTTGTACTCTGTATTATGTTTAAGGTCCTCATTTTTACCGTACCTGAGTACCTGGAATTTATCACTGTTAAACATCATGTTATTTTCTGATGCCCAGTCGAAAACTTTATTAATATCAGCTTGAAGTTTTTCAATGTCCTCAGCCGAGGTAATTTTCATACTGATTTTTGTGTCATCTGCAAAGGATGATACGAAGCTGTGACTTGTATTTTTGTCTATATCTGATATGAGAATAAGGAAAAGCAGCGGTGCAAGGACTGTACCCTGAGGTACAGAGCTTTTCACTGCACTTGGACTAGATTTTATATGGTTGACAGTTACTCGCTGAGTCCTGTTTGACAGAAAACTGAGTATCCAGCGTCCTACTTTACCGGTTATTCCCATTGACTTCATTTTGTGTGCTATCACGCCATGGTCACATTTATCGAAAGCCTTTGCGAAGTCCGTGTATATCACATCAGCATTCTGTTTCTCTTCTAATGCCTCAGTGACTTTGTCGTAGTGCTCAAGTAGCTGTGAGAGGCACGATCTTCCCGCTCGAAATCCATGTTGGCCTGGGTTGTGAAGGTCATTGGTCTCCATGAAATTGGTGACCTGACTCCTAATCACTCTCTCAAATACTTTTATGATGTGCGATGTTAGTGCAACTGGTCTATAATTTTTTGCCAATGCTTTGCTCCCTCCCTTGTGTAGAGGGGCTATGTCTGCTACTTTAAGTGCATCTGGTATCTCCCCCGTGTCCAAGCTCTTCCTCCACACTATACTGAGTGCCTGTGCTACCGGCACTTTGCATTTCTTTATAAATATTGAATTCCATGAGTCTGGACCTGGGGCCGAGTGCATGGGCATGTTTTCAATTTCTTTTTCAAAATTTAGTGCGCTCGTGTTTATATCAGTTATATTTACAGGGGTTTGAATATCCCGCATAAAGAAATTGTCTGGATCTTCCACCTTCATGTTGTTTATTGGAGTGCTAAACATGTCCTCATACTGCTTTTTTAGGATTTCACTAATTTCTTTGTCATCCTCCGTGTATGAACCTTCACTTGTACGAATAGGTCCAATACTGGCAGTGGTTTTTGCTTTTGATTTCGCATATGAGAAGAAATATTTTGGATTTTTCTTTATTTCCTGAATTGCTTTCTGTTCTAACTGCCTTTCTTCAGTTTCATATGAGTGTTTCAATTTCCGCTCGATTTCTTCAATCTCCCTATTTAAATTATTCCTTCTTTGACGGGAAATTCGTGTCTGCATAAGCAGTTCCGTTATTTTTTTCCTGCGTTTATAGTGTCGTCTGCGTTCTCTTTCTACGTTAGATCTCTTTCTGGCTTTCCTCAAAGGAACATGTTTCAGACAGACTTGATACGCTTCTGAAGTCAGTTTTTCTATTCCTTCTGTAGGACTTGTATTATTTAGAACAGTTCCCCATTGAATGTTTGTAAGTTCCCTGTTTATTATCTCCCAGTCTATCCTTTTATTATTAAAATTGAATTTACTGAATAGCCCCTCTCGCTTTATCAACGTTTTAGGTCTATTCTGAGTATTGATGGTCGTTTGCACTTCAATGAGTTTGTGATCTGAGTATGTGGTATCTGATATCGTAATGTCTCTGATAATGTCTTCATTGTTCGTAAAGACCAGATCTAGAATATTTTCATTTCTCGTTGGCTCCGATATCTGCTGATTGAGTGAAAATTTGTCACAGAATCTAAGTAGTTCTCTAATCTGTGGTTGGTTAGGTCCTGATAGATTTCCTGGTATAATATTATTGTTTGCTATTTTCCACCTGAGACTAGGCAAGTTGAAGTCACCTAGGAAGATAATATTAGGTATCGGGTTCTCCAAATTATCAAGGCTATTCTCTATTTTGCTTATCTGTTCTGTGAATTCCTCAGCCGTTGCATCTGGCGGTTTGTATATTAGTATAATCACTAAATTTATTTTCTCTATTTTTAATCCCAGTACCTCTACCACCTCATTTGTAACGTTTAGGAGCTCCGAGCATACAAAATCTTCCTTAATATACAGACCCACTCCTCCATGTGACCTAATTTTCCTATCACACCTGTATAGGTTATATCCTGGAATCCAGATCTCACTGTCCAACAATTCCCCTGCATGGGTTTCTGTGAAAGCTCCAAATACTGCATTTGACTCCGTGAGGAGGCCATTTATGAACTGTACTTTGTTGTTCTTGTTTTCAGTCCTTGTATGTTGGCAAAGATGAATGAGGTTACTCTATTAGTGATAGTTTGAATGGGAGACTTTTTCGGCACGTCCATTAATCGTGGACATAATGAGTTTGTTCTGACCAGTACTGATTGTTGTAGGGCAGTTTTCTGTCGTAGTTGTAGTTCCCTTTCGGTGGGTAATTGTATCTGTAATTTTGGAATGCCAGTGGATCTGGCATCCAGTTCCATACACTCTCCATGCTCCTCCTTTTGAATTCTCTGCCGGTCTGGTATAAAAAATTTATAGAGTTTCCTCCAAATTCATTATCCTGCTTGCCACTCTTTATGTAGCGTTCCGTGCCTTTCACGTGAAAGTGTGGGCAGCTAAGGTCATAGCATTTTCTGTCCTCCAGTGAGGTTTGGCACATGTCAGGATGGAAAAACCTACATATTGATCCAAATCGACACTCACCTTTCCTAAGCATATTTAAACATTTTTTGGGATGTTGGTAACTGCATTCTAATCCTTTCTTATTACCAGCATATCTATGTCTGCATATGCCCTTTGCATAAAATTTGCATAAGTCTGTCCTTCTGTTCTGAATTGCTCTATCGAGAACCGTCGTGGTGTCTGTACCTATCGAGCTGTCAGTGCTGTCTGGTACACTTTCTAGTTTACTGTCATCTACATCCTGGCCTACTGAGTCAGAGTTTGCAACTTCCTGAGTTTCAGCCTCAGTTTCATCCCTGACTATAGCCTCCGTCCCTTGTATATTAGAATTGTTGTTCCTTTCCCACTCCTTCTGGATGGCTGGTAGGCTTCCAATGAATGATGTTTTCCAATCATGCGTCATGTTATCTAGAAGGTTTTTTAGGATATTCCAAGCTGGCAGGTCATTTTTACACACCCAGAGCAAGTGGCCAGCTCTCAGTGCCGTAGTGTTACTCACTTCTGTACAAGCTGAATGGAATCTAGTCTTACAGATATAACATTCAATTCCCGTTACCTTCGTCTTTAAGGAGTTGTTACAGTGGCCACAAATTTGTTTATTTACTCCCATTTTGCCTTGTTTTGTTGTATATATCTATATATTTATAATATTATATGTATATTGTATATTTGTAACAATATATATGTATATATATTTATATGTTTAATATTTATAATATTATATGTATACCGTATATTTGTAATATTATGTATGTTATTTTGTTCAAACTTTATGGCAGGTACTTAGCGTAGGTAGCGAGGCTGGTCCCCCGGTCAGTACAGGTGACCTCTTGTGGCCCAGGTTGATGTCACCAGTTTCCAGTTACCCGATTTATAACCACTGATGCCGCCTCTTGCCACTATTCTATATTTCTAGTGTTCTATATTTATAATATTCACTTCCAACTTATATGTTGTTGTGATACCCGTTCCACATCACTGTTCCACGAATCACCGTTCACTATTTTTTTTTTTTTTTTCCTAATACACGCATGTACACAAAGCCTCGTTCACTGGCTCACACGCGGTCTCCCGTTTATTCTCTATTTAACACAAAGTTCTATTGTTAATGACTATTTTCAATTTTCCAGCGGGTCACTATGCACTTTGTTATGTCTGTAATCAGTAATCCACGGCTGTAGCCTACGAATCCCTGTTAATGTCACGATTTTAACGGAGCGCGCACGGTACGTCTACCCCCTCCCTCGACCTCGGCCAATAGCAGCTGCCTCGTATGGTCCAATAGCAGCTGCCTCGTATGGGCCAATAGCAGCTGCCTCGTATGGGCCAATAGGAGCATTTGGTCAAGAACACATTCAGAACACCTCGAGTGAGAGCAGCCACACCCAGCCAGTCTCCCTCACTCCAACATCTTACTCGCCAACATTGCTCCTCCCACCATATTGTTATAGTTCTTATTACACATGTTCTATATACCTATCTACATGTTTTATTTACCAGAACTATGCAAGTAAGCCGGTATTGTGTCCAAACAATACAGTGGCCACCATACACTGCATGAAAAATCACACAGCAGACGACGCTACGATTACGTCACCTCCCTCACCAAAATAGCTCCTCTCAACATTCTCCTGTTGCTGTTCTTACACTATATACACACACTATATATACCCATGTACATATGTGTTGCCCATAGCGAACCACTAAGCTAGTATGGAGAGCAAAACAAGAGTGGCAGCCACACACACACAATGAGGCTACCTCAATTCTCGCCCTCCCTCTCTCATCAAAATTCCTCCTTCCACAATACAACGCACAACGCTAATTATAACCACAATCCTGCTATTATCACAATCCTGGTCACTAATTCCTGTAAATGAATAATTGACCACACGTTTGTTTTGAAAAGGAACCTAAGAAATCATTTGAAGATTCCTAGATGAACGAAATAATGCTGTGGTGCTGTGGCTAGCGCTGTGAACATTGTGAACAGCATTGAATCACTGATATTTGAACATTGTACCCAGTCATTATCACACTCAGGCTCTAATATAACACTATCATAGCTAAATAATACAAGTTATATATATATTTTGACATTATTAGGCGATGCTGTGGTCACATGCTGAACAGCAGTGCTGTGCGCTCATGCTGCGAGCGCCAGCCTTGGTTGCTCACACACTACTGAGGCTCCCACAGCCGGGAATGTGGACCACGATTTTTTTTAAAGATGGCGTCTGTTTACAAGAGCCCTGAGGAAGCTGATGTGAACCCCATGTAGCCGCAGGAGTTTTGAATGGAACGTGAAAAATACAAATACCCGGAGGCGCGTTGCGCAAACCAGACGTGAGCCTGCAGGCGCGTTGCGCAGTTTAAGGGTTAAGCTGCTAAGGGGTCCTGAGGAAATTTACACCCCTGTGTGCAAGAAAAAAAAAATCTACAAAATTATTTTGTCTTCTAAAAATGTTAATTTGTGTTCCCTGAGCATGGGGGAAAAAAATCGTAGGTCACATATTTTGGCCGCAATAGATCGAGGAAGTCTGGTAAAATGTGGAAGTTGTCAGAGCGGTCGTCAGAGACCGTCAGCGTCACCCGAGCTGACAGGTGGGAGTTGCCACAAAGATATTATTACCTAATTATTTCAATGTCTCTGATTGATTTTTTTTTAGTTTTTTGCAGTAATATTATTCAATAGTGTGTAGTGTGATAGATTTATATAATAAATGGGGTGAATCATCGCTATACTCAAAAGTATGGTGTGCATATTAGTGATTCAATTATTATGTTTATAAAACAATAAACAAATAGTTTTACTGTTATTACACTGTATACGTAGGTTATATATAAGTATCTGCATGTTTTATTCACCATAATGAACCACTAAGATGGTATTTTCAGTCGAAAAGCAATGAGGAGTGACCGCCACACACCAGCCAGCCACTCCCTCAACAACGCCTCACTCGTCTACTTTCTCCTCCCACTGTCCTGTTATTTATTTAACTTACTATATACAGACGTTATATATAAGGATCTACATGTTTTGTTCAACACAACTGTGCAACTAAGCTGATATAGTTAGTTCAGGCACCAAGAGATGTCGCTACACAAAGTCAGCTGGCGGCTACCTCCCTCACTCATTCAAGGTCAGGTGCACTAAAATTTCTCCCCCAACAGTACTGTTTGCAGTTTTGTTACACTATATACACTCTCTTATAAATGTATAAGTATATACATTTGTGTTCACCATAGAGAACCACTGAGCTGGTATAGTGAATGCAGACAATCACAGGTGACCACACAGTAAACGATGCTATCTCCCTCCGTCCCTCAGCATTACTCCTCCCACAGCGCTAATTATCACAACAATCCTGCTATTATCACAATCCTGGTCATTTTTATCACAGTCAGGGGTCATTTGTAATACTGTCATTGCTAAATAATAGAAGTTACATATTTATTTTGACATTTTTAGGCGATGCTGTGGTCACAAGCTGAACAGTAATGCTGTTATCTCATGCTGTGTGCACCAGCCTTGGTTGCTCCCACAGTACTGTGGCTCACACCGGAGAATATTGCCCACGATTTTTTTTTATACATGGCATCTCTTTACAAGAGCCCTGAGGAAGCTAATGTGAACTCCGTGTAGCCGTGGGCCATTTGAATCGTGCCTGGCACCCTATGGCATTTATATATGCCATGCACACCGTGGGACATGTTCCTCTTGGCGTATATATACACCATGCGCAGTTTAAGGGTTAATTATAGACCTGTATCATTGACAAGTGTAATAGTCAAAATATTGGAAAAAATAATTAAAACTAAATGGGTAGAACACCTGGAGAAAAACGATATAATATCAGACAGACAGTATGGTTTTCGATCTGGAAAATCCTGTGTAATAAACTTACTCAGTTTCTATGACCGAGCCACAGATTTTACAGGAAAGAGATAGTTGGGTTGACTGCATCTATCTGGACCTAAAAAAAAGGATTTCGACAGAGTTCCACATAAGAGGTTGTTCTGGAAACTGGAACATATTGGTGGGGTGACAGGTAAGCTTCTAACATGGATGAAAAATTTCCTAACTGACAGAAAAATGAGGGCCGTAATCAGAGACAAGGTATCAGATTGGAGGAATGTCATGAGTGTAGTACCACAGCGTTCAGTTCTTGCAACGGTAATGTTCATTGTCTACATAAACGATCTACCAGTTGGAATACAGAATTACATGAACATGTTTGCTGATGATGCTAAGATAATAGGGAAGATAAGAAACCTAGATGATTGTCACGCTCTTCAAGAAAACCTGGACAAAATAAGTATATGGAGCAACACTTGGCAAATTGAATTTAATGTGAATAAATATCATGTTATGGAATGTGGAATAGGAGAACAGACCCCACACAACCTATAAATTATGTGAGAAATCTTTAAAGAATTCTGACAAAGAAAGGGATGGACTTGAGACTGGTCCAGGACGGACTGAAACGTCGTCGTCCCTTCACCTTCTAGTGTGTGGTCTGGTCAACATACTTTAGCCATGTTATTGTGACTCATCGCCTGTAATTTCTATCAAGAATTCTGATAAAGAAAGAGATCTAGGGGTGGTTCTAGATAGAAAACTGTCACCTGAGAACCACATTAAGAACATTGTGCGAGGAGCCTTTGCTACACTTTCTAACTTCAGAATTGCTTTTAAATACATGGATGTTGAAATACTAAAGAAATTGTTCACGACTTTTGTTAGACCAAAGCTGGAATATGCAGCGGTTGTATGGTGCCCATATCATCAACAAACTGGAAAAGGTGCAACGACATGCCACTAAGTGGCTCCCAGAACTGAAGGACAAGAGCTACGAGGAGAGGTTCGAGGCATTAAATATGCAAAAATTAGAAGATAGAAGAAAAAGAGGCGATATGGTCACAACATACAAAATAGTAACAGGAATCGATAAAATTGATAGGGAAGAATTCCTGACACCCGGAACTTCAAGAACAAGAGGTCATAGATTTAAACTAACGAAACAAAGCTGCCGGAGAAGTATAAGAAAATTTCCTTTTGTAAACAGAGTGGTAGACAGTTGGAACAAGTTAGGTGAGAAGGTGGTGGAGGCCAAAACCGTCAGTAATTTCAAAGCGTTATATGACAAAGAGTGCTGGGGGGACGGCTATCAGCCAGGATAGGGGAAAAGAGGAAAACTACCAAGGGGAAAACTGCTAAAAGCTGAACCCCTGTGACGAGTATATTCCCCCCCCCCTCCCAGAAAGGGATGAAAACCCCCTACACAGAAGGCACAAAAGGCTCAAGAAGAGGCAAAGAGCCCAAGCGCTGCAATCGGGCTCCCCACAAAGACCTGAGAACCCACAACAGGGGCTCCTAGGCCAGAGCCGTCCTCAATGCCCACTACCCCTGCAGAAAAGGTAAAGTCCAGGGAAAAGGCAGAAAAAAAGGGGTCTGCTGGTAGGACCTAGAAGCCTTGGCAGGAGGAATAGGCTCAAATGCCTCCGTCACTGACCCGAATGGGGCAACCCCCGAAGCTGCCAGAGTCAGGAGCAGGGAGGGGGGAAAAGGGCAGAGCAAACAACAGGGAAAGGACTGATTAGTGCAGATGGAACCAGAGTTGAAGCAACAAACACCCCCAAGTCTGGATCCCTTGCAACGCTGAAGCTGCCTGTACCCAAACATCAGTGTCAAGAGTGTTAGAAATTAGAGCAGAAGCAGAGAACATGTCTCGCAAGATTCTGGGTCAAAGGTGTCGTTGACCCAACAAGCAGCATGATAAAGGCATAAAAGGTGACTGTCACCCTGAGACAAGGGCACAGAACCCTCAAACTCGCACAGGGCAAGGTGGAACTCAGAAGACGCATCCACTGGTCAGCTGAGCCCCGACGGGGATTTCCAGAGCCCCCAGGCTGACTGCTATGGGAAACCCAGGCAAAGCACTGCTAAAACCAGTTAAACCCAAAACTACCAAGGGGAAAACTGCTAAAAGCTGAACCCCTGTGATGTGTACTAGACTCATAATAGCAGGCAAGCTGGGCAGTGTCTTGCGCCCCAACCAGCAAGACAACACTACTTCCTACCCAAGGCCAAACAAAGGCCACAAAAACCACAGCTGGCCGCAAGGGCGGGGCAAAAACTGAGCAGCAAGAACTCCTACGGAAGTGGAATCCTGAAAGCTCTATGGAAGATAACCCCTAGAACTCATGGGTAGTACTTACAGGGCAAATAGGAAAGGGAGCCTTAACCCTTAACCATTAAACTGTTCAACACGTCATATGACGTGTTGAGTAACTTATGCAAAAGTGCATACCATGTCATGTGACATTTTGGAGTACTACACAAGATTTAAACGAGCCGCAGATACACGGGGTTCACATCACCTTCCTCAGGGCTTTTGTAAACAGACGACATTTAAAAAAAAAATATCATGGGCAATATTCCTGGGAGTAAGGGGCCTCGGTACTGAGTAAGCCACCAAGGCTAGCGCATGCACCATGAGCTCACAGCACTGCTGTTCAACTTGTGACCACAGCATCGCCTAAAAATGTAAAAAAATATATGTAACTGGTATTATTTAATGACGATAGTATTACAGAAGACCCCTGTCTGTGATAATAATGACCAGGATTCTGATAATAGCAGGATTGTTGTGATAATTTGCGCTGTGATGTGGGAGGAGTAATGTTGAGGGAGGGAGGGCTGTAGCGTCGTCTGCCGAATCTGTGTGATCACCTGTTGCTGTCTGCACTTACTATACCAGCTTAGTGGTTTGCTATAGTGAACAAAACATGCAGATACTTACATATAATGTCTGTATATAGTGAAAAAAGCAAAAACAGTATGGTGGGAGGAGAATGTTGGCAAGTCAGGTGAGGTGAGGGAAGGAGTGGTGGCCAATGACTGGCTGGCTAGCTGGTGTACCGGCCACTCCTTGCTGCTTTTAGACTCATCATACCAACTTAGTGCTTCGTTATGGTGAACACAAATGTAGATACTTATTACACTATATATACACGTTATATATAACAGCAAAAGGGGTGTTCGGAAAAGCCATTTTGGTGAGGGTGGTGGCATCACATTCCTGACTTGTCATGCTGTGCAAGGGTGGCCACTATGCTCTTTGTTCACTATACCAGTTTAGATGAACAGTTATGGTGAACAAAACATGTAGATATTTATATATAATGTCTGTATATAGTGAATAAAGGTAAAAAAAAGTATGGTGGGAGGAGGATGTTATAATTGACATAATTGAATCAATAATATGCACACTGTAATTTTGAGTACAGTGATTATTCACACATTTTATTATATAAATATATCACAATACACACTATTGAATAATATTACTGCAAACAAAAATCTAAGAACAAATCAGAGACATTGAAATAATTAGGTAATAATATCTTTGGGGCAACTCCCGCCTGACAGCTGGGGCGAAGCAGACAGCCTCTGGCGCTTGCTGTCAACGCCTCTTTTCTGGGGGGAGCCCCGTCGGCTCCCCGGAGCTATCCTAGGCTGATATGCTAATGTCAGACTTTGGCATCAGTCATGTGTATGGAGTTCTTAGGCCTACCTGGGAACACGGCCAGAACTGGGCTCCCTCAGAGAGGCAAGGGGAGCAATGGCCTATAGAAGCCCCCGTGTGGTTGGAAGCATTCTATGTCTGCCATCGACCGGAACAGGCACCCAGAAAGGTAAGTGCCTCAAAACAAACCCCTATTCTGGTTAAAATTGCTACCAAAAGCCGAACTAGTGGATAGAACTCCCCAACCGAAAACAAGCAAACTAGTGTGACGTCACACACCGCCGCGCCGCTGTCTGCGCAGCTCCCCCCTCCCCGGGAGGGGGAAGGGAGAGCCCCAGACCCCCCACGCCGGCTACCCACACCTCAGTTCTTGAGGCTGATGCTATAGGCGATGGTCGTGTGCTCTGGCTCCGGTGTCGCTACTGCACTGTACTTTGCGTGTGGTGTTGGTTTTGTGGGTGCGAGAGCCAGTTATCTTCAGTACTCGGGCTGCATGCGCCTAGGGCTGCCTTCCCTAGGTGCCCTGTAAGTACTGCCCTTGGGGCTTAGGGCCCACCTTCCACAGGCTCCTCGGGGTCTGCCTCTGCTGGTCCGTTTTACCTTTCGGTTTTTCGGCCGCCTGTTGGGCTCTTGGGTGTTCTGTTCTCCCTTGTTACCGGCAGGTAAGAGGCAGTTTGCAGTGGTAGGGGCGCATGGTGCTGCTCAGCTTGTATTTCCCGACATCGCGGCCGGCTCTGATCCTTGGGGTTCGCTGTCCTCTTGCGGGGTTTAGTTTTTCTTTTTCTTTTTGCCTGGTGGGGGGTTCTGTCATTTTATTCAGTTTGTTTTTGCCCTTCTACTGCTCTCCTCGGTGGCGCCCCCTGCTAGGTCCCCGTGAGTGTACACGTCCCTGGGGTTCTGCTATAGAAGTTTGGTTGGTAGTTTTGGGCGCCGGTTTGCAGCACCCTGCCTGGGACTACCTGAGCGCGAGTCCTCTTAAAGTAAACGCTCAGGATCCTGGGAATCCCCTAGGGGGTGCGTGGGTCCGATGGATGTGACCCCGGAGTCCCCACTTGCTGTGTGTGAGTTTGAGGGTTGCTCGGTCCCCTTGTCTCAGGGTGACCCTCATTGTTTTTGCCTCTGCCACGCTGCCTGTTGGGTCGGTGATACTTTCGACCCTGAGTCCTGTGAGTGTTGCTGCTTGCTTGTGACTCAATTTACCCAATCCTATGATGATTCTATTCAGGTACAGGCGGCGCGTGCGTTGCAGTCTAGGTTTCGTCTGTTGCAACGCGCTCGGTTGGTTGCTCACCCGGATGCCCCGGGGCTGCCCCGCTTTGCTTTTCGAGACCCGGACTTGGGGGTGGGGGTCGCTTCGATCCTAGTTCAGTCCGCACCTCCTCGTCCTTCTCCTTCTGTTCGTTCTGGTCCCCCCCACCCCCCGCTTCCGGCCCCGAAGCGTCTGAGGGTTTCGGGGTCGGAGCAGGGGTTACTTGATCTCGAGACTCGGGCAGCTTCGGGGGGTGCCCCTTCCGGGGGGGGCAGCAGAAGCATTCGAGTCTTGTCTCCCGGCCGAAGCTTCTGGGTCTAACCAGTGGGCCCCCCTTCCTCCAGCTTTTCCGGCTGCTCCGTCCTTGTCTTGTGGGGTCGGGGCTTGGGGAGAGGACTCGGCCTCGGGTCCTGTGGTGAAGGACCTTGAGGCTGGGGAGGGGCTGACTTGGGGGCCTTGGCCCCGCTGGACCCCGCCTGGGTTTTTCTTCCCTCTGAGCGGGGCTTATTGTTACAAGGAGTGGGGTTTTCTTTTCCCCCCTCTGCGTACGAGTTGGATTTGGTGTCGGCCCCTCCCCGGGTTCGGTTCCGTGTTCCCCCGGGTACGTTGGTTCCGTCCTTCCGGAGGTTTTCGGCTTATCGCATCCAACCTGGTGTGGTGCGAGCAGCCTTTGCAGCTTACCTCCTGCGTGACCCGGATTATGCCTCGGAACTGGATCCATCCGCATTCAGGTTTGAGACTTCGTTCCCTTTCTGGCTCCGTTACGAGGTTCCGGAGTCGTCCTGGCTAGCAGACTGCCCCTTGTTTGTTCTGGATTCCTAGGCATTCCTTCTGTCGTTCCCGCACGCTGGAGTGGCGGGAAGCTTCCACGGTGCTGCAGGTTTTCCTGGGGGGCGACCTTGAGTACCTGAATGAGTGCTTGTTTGCCCCTGCCCTTCCCCGCGATGTGGGCGTTATTCAGCTCCATGTGCAGGTTCCCTCCCTTTCGGCGGCACTGCGGAGGACTTGCGCGCCCGGGGCCTTTTGGCTTCGGCCTTGCGGTTCTTTTCCCTCCTGGAGCTGTCTTCGGATTGGCTCGTGGAGGATGTGAGGACGCTTGGGTCCGTCGCCTTGCCCTCGGCTGTGCGTCCGTCGGCTGCCTTGTTGAAGCTGTTCACGCCGATTTTGCGGGATGCGGTTTCCTCTGTTTTATGCTTCCCGTCTCACGTGTCGGCAGGCTGTGCTGGGTTCCTCCGTGGAATCTGCTTGGGCTCTGGCTCTTAGGCGTTCTTCACCTTTTTGTCCTCTTCTGTTTGAGGAGTCGGCCGTGGCGCAGTTTATTCAGGCTGCGTCGACGGCTTGTCGTCCGATGTCGGACTTGTTGGTTTTCCGGGGGTCCCGGGGTGGGTCTTCCCGGAAAGGTCGTGCAAGGGCTCGGGGTTCCTCTCGTCGTGGTAGGCCTCTGGTGTCAGGTTCGGGGTTGGCTCCTCCTGCGGACCCTCCCTCGTCTGGTCGGCGCGGTGTTCGCGGTGTGCGGGGTTCTGGGTCTCGTAAGGGTTGCCAGCCCTTTCGCGGTTTGCCCCCTTGACGGGGGGATGGGGGGACAGCTTGCACTGTTCGCCCGCACCTGGTCCCACGATTCGTGGGCCTTTCGGGTCGTGTCTCGCGGCCTGCGGTGGCGTTGGGTGGCCCCTCCCCCCTTTGGGGGGTCGGGGCTGGCAGGGCAGGTTTCTTCCCCTGCGCTCTGTCGAGTCGTCTTGGAGTGGGTACGCTTGGGCGTCGTCGAAACAACGTCATCCCTCAGATGGGTTTCCCGTCTGTTTCCGGTTCTGAAACGGGACTGCGCGGACCTGCGGTTCATTCTGGACTTGTCCCGTCTGAACCCCTGGGTTCATTGCCCCTCCTTTCGGATGACTACGCTGTCTCAGGTTCGGCTCCTCTTGGAGCCGGGAGCTTGGATGGTGTCCCTGGACCTCCGGGACGCTTATTGGCATGTCTCGATTCATCCACGGTTCAGGGACTGGCTCGGTTTTGTTGAGGGGCGTCTGAGTTACCGCTTTCGTTGTCTCCCGTTCGGGTTGAACCTGGCACCTCGCGTGTTCACGCGCCTTACACGGGTTGTGGTGGCTCGTTTGCGTCTCCTAGGTGTTCGGGTGTTGGCCTACCTCGACGACTGGCTGGTTTGAGCTCCCAGCCAGTCAGCTTGCTTGCTAGCCAGGGATTTGGTTCTTTCCCAGCTCGCCGAGTTCGGTTCTTGGTGAACTGGAGGAAGTCCCATCTGGTTCCCTCTCAGGTTCGGACTAGGCTGGGTCTCGTTTGGGACTCTCGAACCGCCTCCTTGTCTCTCCCTCCGGAGTCTCCCCTGCGGCTGCGGTCCCGCCTTCGTTTGTTTCTGGAGGGCCCTCGGGTCACCCGGCGGTTGCTCGAGGGGCTGTGCGGGAGCCTGAACTTCGCAATGGTGGTCTACCCGCCGGGTCGGGTTTGACTTCGACGGCTGTTCTGGTTCCTTCGGGGTTCCCCCTTCCACCTCTCTCGCAATCGCAGAGTTCGACCCCCGGGGGCCTTGCGTCGGTTGCTGCGTCACTGGCTTTCTCTTCGGGTTTTTCGGGGTTCAGTGTCTTTGCGCCTACCCGAGCCCTCGCTCGATGTGTACACGGATGCGTCGTCTCTCGGCTGGGGTTTTGTGACCAGTGCTCACCAGGCCGGCCAGGGGCGTTGGGATCCGTCCTTCCGTCGAGCTCACAGCACGCTGCGGGAGTTCGCGGCAGTGTGGTTTGCTCTGGGGAAGATTTGGGTGGCCCGCGGATCGACGATACCGCTCCATTCGGACTGCTCTCCGGTGGTTCATTGCCTGAACCGCGGGGGTTCGATGTGGTCCTTGTCTCTTTGGGGTTGGTCGCTTCGGGTGACTCGTCTGCTGAGTTCTCAAGGTTTGGCTCTCTTGGCGGTTCACGTACGGGGCGTGTCCAACGTCTTGGCCGACGCCCTGTCTTGCTTCGTTCCCCTTTCCACAGAGTGGACGGTCGACGACGAGTCCTTCCGTTGGCTTTGCCAGACGTTCGGGTGCCCCAAGGTGGACCTCTTCGCGTCGGCGTGGTCGAGGCGTCTTCCCGTTTATGCGGCGCCCTTCCCCGATCGCGAGGCCGTCGGGGCCGATGCCTTTCGGCTAGACTGGTCGAGGTGGGGGTTCCTGTACCTCTTTCCCCCGGTTCGGCTGTTGCGTATTGTTTTTTTGACTCGAGTCTATCATCACCTCTATGGTGATCAGGTGGCCTCCTTGTTGGTGTTCCACCTGAGGGCTTCTTCTCAGCGGCAGTATGAAGTTTCCTGGAGGTCCTTCCGTTTCTTTTTGCGTCTTCGTCGTGTTAGTTCCTTGTCTGTTCGGGTGGTCTTGTCCTTCCTCTCGTGGTTGTTTCAGGACCGTCATCTTATGCCTAACACTGTCACTTCGTATCGTGCGGTGCTGGCGGAGCCGCTTCAGCTTGCTTTCGGTATCGATGTTACGTCTGTGCCGTTTCGCAAGCTGTCTCGTGCATTGTTTCACCTCCGGCCTGCTCATGCGTTGCCTGAGCCGTCGTGGTCTTTGGACAGAGTGCTCGCATTCCTTTCGTCTCCTCATTTCGTTGTGGCCCCTTCGGTCCAGGATTGTTTTTCCAAGGCACTTCTCTTGTTGGCTTTGGCCTCTGGGGGTCGGGTAGGGGAGCTACATGCTCTCCTCCGGCGCAGGGGTTTCTGCTCTTTTGGTCGTGGTGATTGTTTTGTTCGTTTGCAGCCGTCTCCTTCTTTTCTGGTGAAGAATGAGACTGCTGCGTTCCGGAGGGGTCCATGGGTGGTTGATGCTTGGTTGGTCGGGCCGGGGGTGCATCATGTTTTGTGTCCAGTTGCGGCGCTTCGCCGTTATTTGCGTGCCACAGCTTCTGTGTCCGGGGACGCGCTGTGGGTTGATCCGGTTTCCCTTCTTCCCTGTTCGCGGGTTCGGGTCTCCCAGGTCGTCCGCAGGGTTATTAAGTCCAGCCAGCCTGCGGTCTATCCCCGTGCCCATGACGTTCGTAAGTTTGCAGCTCTTGCTGCCGTCTTTGGGAATATGTCTTGGTCTGATATTCGGGCGCGGGGATTTTGGCGGTCGAACAGGGTCCTGGCTGCTCATTACCTTATGAATGTCCCTGGGCCCTGTCGGGCCTGTGTTGCTTTGGGTCGGCGGTTGCAGCCAGTTGTCTCGGCTTCGAGTTGAGGTGTGAGCGACGACCGCCTCCCGGGTAAGTCCCTCTTTTTTTCTGTCTGTGGGTAGTTAGCTCCGGGGAGACGACGGGGCTCCCCCCAGAAAACCAGCGTTGAATGTAATGAAACGCCATTTTCTGGGTGAGTCCCGGTGGCTCCCCGGCATCCCTCCCTCCCTCCGGTCGGCGGTTTTTCGCGTTTTTGACATCCAGCCTCAAGAACTGAGGTGTGGGTAGCCAGCGTGGGGGGGTCTGGGGCTCCCCCTTCCCCCTCCCTGAGAGGGGGGAGCTGCGCAGACAGCGGTGCGGCGGTGTGTGACGTCACACTAGTTTGCTTGTTTTCGGTTGAGGAGTTCTATCCACTAGTTCGGCTTTTGGTAGCAATTTTAACCAGAATAGGGGTTTGTTTTGAGGCGCTTACCTTTCTGGGTGCCTGTTCCGGTCGATGGCAGACATAGAATGCTTCCAACCACACGGGGGCTTCTATAGGCCATTGCTCCCCTTGCCTCTCTGAGGGGGCCCGGTTCTGGCCGTGGTCCCCGGTAGGCCTAAGAACTCCATACACATGACTGATGCCAAAGTCTGACATTAGCATATCAGCCTGGGATAGCTCCGGGGAGCCTCCGGGACTTACCCAGAAAATGGCGTTTCATTACATTCAACGCTGGTTTTTTGACAGACTTTCCCGCGCTATTGCAGCCAAAATGTGCCACTTACGATTTTTTTATTATTTTCTCCCATGATTAGGGAACACAAATGAACACTTTTATAAGACAAAATAATTTTTTATTTTTTATTTTTTTTGCACCTGTGGGTGTTGAAAGGCAAATAACCCAGAGAAGCTTAGGGGTTAAACTGCCCAGCATAAGGGGGCAGGGAAGCAAAAAATATTCAAATTATGTAAAAATTACTTAAAAATGTTAAACAAATCACCAACTTATTGGCTTCAGCGTTGTGAAACTTTTATAAAAATATTTTCACAAATTGATTTTAGGGGAATATTAAAAAAAAAAGCAACATTGATGTTGATAAGGAGAAGAGGTGGTGTTAACTGGAAGTGATGGATAATACAATAATAAAGAGATGCAAGCACCTGTCCCACACATAAAGAAGAATAATAGTAGTAAGAAGTGTTCACAAAGTGGATATGCAGCTGGTGCCTTTATAGCATTGCTCACTAACACATAATAACATCAATAATAATGAGTAACTATCTTATTATGCTCTATTTTGCTATATATCATATAAATACATTGACCAATCTTATTATCACTTACTGTAAACAATGCCAAAAAAATATTTTTTTTTAAGGGGAATTTTTTTTTTTTAGGTTTTTAGTTTTTTCTTCTTTGTTTATTATTTGAATTTGTTGTAACGTTTACATGGTGCAGAGTGCTTACCCGTCCCTAATTATGTGAAGACACAATTATATTGGTCAACAAATAAATCACTCACAACTCTCACAACTTGGAAATTTGAATTTTTGTTGACTGATTTTTTTTCACAAATTTCAAACTCTATTTTCCTTATTATTTTCGGTTGTTTTGACGATTAGGGACCCAATTAGGGATTTTTTACTTATATATATTATACCATAAATATATCCCCTAAATCATTACAATTATCCCTATATATTTTTTTTTTTTTGGGGGGGGGGAGGTATTTTTTTTTTACTTCATTTCAACACATATTGACCTACAACTTTCACATATTCGAGTACGAATGCCAAACAATGTTTATTAAAACATACAAGTAAATACAAGAATTAAAACTGCCTTATTCATTGTCGATAACTTCAACTTCAATTATATCTATAACTAGAATTTCAACTTACTTCAGTATCCAAAAATCTAGTTTCTGACCAATTTTCACTATTTTTAAATATAGTGTAATTACCTAAGTGTGTAATTACCTAAGTGTAGTTACAGGATGAGAGCTACGCTCGTGGTGTCCCGTCTTCCCAGCACTCTTTGTCATATAACGCTTTGAAACTACTGACGGTCTTGGCCTCCACCACCTTCTCACTTAACTTGTTCCAACCGTCTACCACTCTATTTGCGAAGGTGAATTTTCTTATATTTCTTCGGCATCTGTGTTTAGCTAGTTTAAATCTATGACCTCTTGTTCTTGAAATTCCAGGTCTCAGGAAGTCTTCCCTGTCGATTTTATCAATTCCTGTAACTATTTTGTATGTAGTGATCATATCACCTCTTTTTCTTCTGTCTTCTAGTTTTGGCATATTTAATGCTTCTAACCTCTCCTCGTAGCTCTTGCCCTTCAGTTCTGGGAGCCACTTAGTAGCATGCCTTTGCACCTTTTCCAGTTTGTTGATGTGCTTCTTAAGATATGGGCACCACACAACAGCTGCATATTCTAGCTTTGGCCTAACAAAAGTCATGAACAATTTCTTTAGTATATCGCCATCCATGTATTTAAATGCAATTCTGAAGTTAGAAAGCATAGCATAGGCTCCTTGCACAATATTCTTTATGTGGTCCTCAGGTGATAGTTTTCTATCTAGAACCACTCCTAGATCTCTTTCTTTATCAGAATTCTTTAAAGATTTCTCACATAATATATAGGTTGTGTGGGGTCTATGTTCTCCTATTCCACATTCCATAACATGACATTTATTAACATTAAATTCCATTTGCCAAGTGGTGCTCCATATACTTATTTTGTCCAGGTCTTCTTGAAGGGCATGACAGTCATCTAAATTTCTTATCCTTCCTATTATCTTAGCATCATCAGCAAACATGTTCATATAATTCTGTATACCAACTGGTAGATCATTTATGTACACAATAAACATCACTGGTGCAAGAACTGAACCCTGTGGTACTCCACTTGTGACATTTCTCCATTCTGATACATTGCCTCTGATTACTGCCCTCATTTTTCTATCAGTCAGAAAATTTTTCATCCATGATAGAAGCTTACCTGTCACCCCTCCAATATTTTCCAGTTTCCAGAACAACCTCTTATGTGGAACTCTGTCGAAAGCCATTTTTAGGTCCAGATAGATGCAGTCAACCCAACCATCTCTTTCCTGTAATATCTCTGTGGCTCGATCATAGAAACTGAGTAAATTCGATACACAGGATCTTCCAGATCGAAAACCATACTGTCTGTCTGATATTATATCATTTCTCTCTAGGTGTTCTACCCATTTAGTTTTGATTAGTTTTTCCAATACTTTCACTATTACACTTGTCAATGATACAGGTCTATAATTGAGGGGGTCTTCCCTGCTGCCACTTTTGTAGATTGGAACTATGTTAGCCTGTTTCCACCCGTCTGCAACGATTCCTGTACACAGGGATGCCTGAAAGATCAGGTGAAGTGGAATGCTGAGCTCAGATGCACATTCTCTCAGAACCCATGGTGAAACGCCATCTGGGCCAGCTGCTTTGTTCTTACCGAGCTCCTTGAGCATTTTTTCCACTTCGTCTCTAGACACCTCTATGTGTTCTATGTTGTTCTCTGGAATTCTTATTGTATCTGGTTCCCTAAAGATTTCATTTTGTACAAACACACTTTGGAACTTTTCGTTTAGTGTTTCACACATTTCCTTTTCATCTTCCGTGAATCTATTTCCCATTTTCAACCTCTGAATATTATCCTTTACCTGCAATTTGTTGTTTATGAATTTATAGAATAGACCTGGTTCTGTTTTACATTTGTCCGCAATCCCTTTTTCAAAATTTCTTTCTGCCTCTCTCCTCACTGCCGTGTAGTTGTTTCTCGCATCTTTGTATCGCTGGTATGTTTGGGGGTTCGGCCTCTTCCTGTATTGATTCCATTTTTGTGTCTTTCGGTCTCTAGCCCTCTCGCAATTTCTATTGAACCAATCCTGTTTCCTAGTTCTGCATCTCTGTTTTGGTATAAATTTTTTTGTGCCTTTATCATATATTTCACAAAACTTGCCATACATCTCATTCACTTCCTTGCCTAGCATCAAGTCTGTCCAATTATACTCACTAAAAAAATTTCTAAGGTCACCATAATGTCCTCTCCTGAAGTCTGGTTTTTCAACTGCTTCAACCTCCTTATTTTCTTCCAGCTTATAACGCATTGCATACTTTATTCCCAAAAAGACATGGTCACTTTTACCCAAGGGAGGAAGGTACTGAATGTCAAATATCTCTTCCTCCTTCCTGGTAAATATCAAATCTAGCATGGAGGGAACGTCCCCTTCCCTCATCCTCGTAGCTTGTTTAACATGTTGATACAAGAATGTTTCCAGGATGAGGTCTACAAATTTACAGGTCCAAAAATCTTCTGTTTTAGCTTCATATGCTTCCCAGTCTATGGATTTCAAGTTGAAGTCACCGACTATCAACAGTCGTGATCTATCGTTATCCGCTCTCGCTATAATCTCTCTCATTATTGTTATAAGACCTTCACGTTTACTATCTAGCTCCTCCTTTGACCATGTGCTGCTTTGACCATGTGTGCACAGCTGTCTGTTCTACAATCCCTATAGAATTGATTTTTCATAAACTCTAAACGTTTGGAGTTAAAAAATTTTGTTGTCTAAATTTGCGCATATTTCAAATGCCATATTGACAATTCTTTTTTACAGTAAACTATACTGAAAACCTATATTCTAAATATATGAAAATGAAGATCATATGTTATTGTGAGAGCATAACAACACCAAATGAACAACTCGTGATATTCTATATTTTGCAGCCGATTTCAAATTTTGAAGTTTTCAATATTCAATATTATAATTATTTTGTATTTTTCTTGCTTTTCAAGTTACACTTCTATCATTTAGACAAAGTTGGAGCATTTGCCTAGTATATTATGCAAAAAACATTTGAAAGAGTTTCAGCAAATTTTAAAAACCGAGTTCAATGTCTCACTTCATATAAAGTTTTGCGCAGCTTAAGGGTTATGCCCATGCAGCCCCAGTACACTAATTACACCTAGCCACCACACCACAAACAGCAGACCCAAGTACACTAATTACACCTAGCCACCACACCACAAACAGCAGCCCCAGTACATTAATTACACCTAGCCACCACACCACAAACAGCAGACCCAAGTACACTAATTACACCTAGCCACCACACCACAAACAGCAGCCCCAGTACACTAATTACACCTAGCCACCACACCACAAACAGCAGACCCAAGTACACTAATTACACCTAGCCACCACACCACAAACAGCAGACCCCAGTACACTAATTACACCTAGCCACCACACCACAAACAGCAGCCCCAGTACACTAATTACACCTAGCCACCACACCACAAACAGCAGACCCAAGTACACTAATTACACCTAGCCACCACACCACAAACAGCAGCCCCAAGTACACTAATTACACCTAGCCACCACACCACAAACAGCAGACCCAAGTACACTAATTACACCTAGCCACCACACCACAAACAGCAGATACACCACGAAGGTACAAATACTGCCAAAGAATGAGGTCAGAGTCGATGACCACCAGGAGAGCATCAGCCAACGAACTGGGGTCATGAGCTCCCCCTTCCCACTCCCAAGGAGGCGAGGGCTGCGTGGACAAGTGGCATGGCGGCGGTGTATGACAATTGTTTGTTTGCTTGTTTCTATAGATAGGGGGAGTTCTGCCTCACTGTTTGGGCTTTGGTTGCAATTTTTCTTACCATGTGGGGTTTGTTTTGTTATGCCTACCTTTCTGCGTGCTAACTCCGGTCGATGGCAGACATGGAATGCCCCCAAATACATGGGGGTTTCCATAGGCCATTGCTCCCTTTGCCTTTCTGAGGGGGCCAGGTTCTGGCTCATGGTCCTCGGTAGGATGAACTCCAATTGACTGATGACTCCGGACTAATATGCACATATCAGTCCGATAGCTCCAGTGAGCCGGATGACTCTACACAGAAAAAAATATTACAGTATTTTATTCACCGATACAAATTATATTATATTAACATAATTTCTTTATATTAATTATTCTAGAACAGAGTTAATATTTCTGGCAAACGTATCCCAGAGCAGAGCTAACATTTCTGACAGGGTTAAACATATTCCAAAGCTGGGCTAACATTTCTGACATACAGTGACACCTCGGCTTACAAATGCCCCTATTTACAAACTTTTCAGGTTAAGAGCCCAATTTCTTCAGAAAATTTGAATCGGGTTACGGGCTTTGCATCGGGAAATGAGTTTGTTGATACGTGTATGACCAATCTAGCGCACGGTGGCACAGCGGTCGTGCCTCAGTTTACCAGTGGCTCCCGCCTAGTGACAATCCCGCCCGAATTCTTTGTAAAGAATTTCAGTGTTTTTTTTATTTTTGGGTATTTGAACATAAAAGTAAGTATTATATATCTTCCCATGGGTCCCAAGAAAGTCAGTGGTAAGGTTCAACCTAAGAAAATAGTTGTGAGTAGAGGATGTCCCTTCCTCATTAAGAAAGTGGTCAAGTATGGGAAGAACTGCAAAGTTTTGTTAAAAAAACTCACCCAGATAAAGCTGTAGCAGGCTGTTGCATTGACCTTTTAACCACTGAACTGCACAACATGCCTGCAGGCGCTTGACGGGGGGGCGGTCAACGCGACTCTAGGATCTTATATTTTTAGCATATGATTCAAAACTCCCGCGGCTACGTGGGGTTCACATCATCTTCCTCAGGGCTCTTGTAAACAGACGTCATTAAAAAAAAAATTGTGGGCAACATTCCTGGTTGTGAGAGCCTCAGTACTGAGTGAGCAACCAAGGCTGGCACACGCAGCACGAGCTCACAGCACTGCTGTTCAGCTTGTGACCACAGCATTGCCTAATAATATCAAAATATATATGTGACTGGTATTATTTAGCCATGATAGTATTACAGAAGAGCCTGAGTGTAATAATGACTGTGTACAATGATCAAATCAGTGAATCAATGCTGTTCACGATGTTCACAGCGCTAACCACAGCACCACAGCATTATTTCGTCCATCTAGGAATCTTCAAACGACTTCTTATGTTCCTTTACAAAATAAACTTGTGGTCAATTATTCATTTACAGGATTTAGTGTCTAGCATTGTGATAATAGCAAGATTGTGGTGATAATTAGCGTTGTGCTTAGTATTGTGGGAGGAGGAATTTTGGTGAGGGAGGAAGGGAATAGAGGTAGCCTCACTGTGTGGCAGCCACTCTTGTTTTGCTCACCATACTAGCTTAGTGGTGCGCTATGGTGAACACATATGTACATAGGTATATGCAATGTGTGCATATAGTGTAATAACAGCAACAGGAGTATGTTGGGAGGAGCCATTTTGGTGAGGGAGTTGGCATTGTACTCATAGCGTCGTCGTCTGCTGTGTGACAATTGTCAATTGTCATGTAGTGTATGGCGACCACTGTGCTGTTTCGACACAATACCAGCTTAGTTGTATAGTTATGGTGAACAAAACATGTAGATAGGTATACATAACATGTGTAAATAGTGTAATAAAAACAATAACAGTATGGTGGGAGGAGGAATGATGGTGAGTGTGATGTTGGAGGAGTGAGGGAGGACTGGCTGGGTGTGGCAGCTCACACTCTCGGAGTTCTGAGTGTGTTGATGGTGAGTGAATATAGTGTGTGACAGTGTACAGTGTGTAAATATAAATAAATGAACATGAAACATTGGATATATGAGCAATATATGTGAACACATGTGTGATGCATGTAACAGTGTCTTGGGATAGTACGGATGTTCTACTACCATAAAATTGTGTACGTGTTAATTATACATAGGATTGGCAAGAAAAAACAAAACAAATGTATTTGGAACTGTGTGCAAAAAATGAACAAAAATATATTTGTGGCAACTGGCGCATCTTGAACCTGGCGGGTGACCCCCAATTGATGATGTTACAGGCCATTTTGAGGATCCCATTGAGGCCAAAGTAAATACAATTTTGAGTTTATTTTTACATTTCTGTAATCAGGGAAGGGTTTTTAACAGATTAAAAATAAATACAAAATTCATGGGCATTTATTTCCTACGCACGGTGCCATATTTGGAGGCCGAACAGCCCAGTGCTTACATGACAATGTGATGTCTTACTACAGACAAGTGTTAAAATGTAGAGAAATACAAGTGTATTTAGACAGATTCTTAGTAAGACAAGCAAGCTGTGAGCCAAAAGCAGGTCCTAGTAGAATGCAAGCAAAACGTGCCAGAGAGTGTGTACCCCAGAGAAGTCAACAAGAGTTATCAGTAAAGGTAATAACTTGTACATTAGTACTGATGATTTGGGTGAATTAGGTATAAAATTTACTTTGAAGTAAATTTTTGGGGGAGTCTGGAACGGATTAATTCAATTTCCATTATTTCTTACGAGGCAAATTTTGTTAATATTCTGACAAACATCACAGAGCTGGGTTAATATTCTGACAAACATCACAGAGCTGGGTTAATATTCTGACAAACATCACAGAGCTGGGTTAATATTCTGACAAACATCACAGGGTTGGGTTAATAACCTGACAAACATCACAGAGCTGGGTTAATATTCTGACAAACATCCCAGAGCTGGGTTAATATTCTGACAAACATCACAGAGCTGGGTTAATATTCTGACAAACATCACAGAGCTGGGTTAATATTCTGACAAGTAAGTAAGTAATTATCAAAAGAAGGCACCAAACCGGGAAGGCTATGTAGCACCATCAAATACGCAAAATAATCAGAGGGCGCTAAATATCACCAAGGATGCCAATACGAGAACAAAAACGCATAAGGCGAACGATATCAAAAGTATCCGAGTCACCAAGAATTCTATCGAGGGACAGGTGACCGCGAGGGGCGGTCGGAAAGCAAGACACACGCTCGTCCTGGAAGTCAGGACATTCAAGAAGGACATGCACGACCGTAAGAGGGACAATGCAACTAGGACAATAAGGAGCAGGGCGGCGCTCCAAGTGACCATGGGTTAAGCGAGTATGGCCAATACGCAACCTCGCCAGAGCTGTTTCCCACCGCCGGTTACGGTGGAAGGAGGACGGCCACGAGGAAACACAACATTTAAGAGTACGTAGCTTGTTACCAGTAACAGACAACCAAGAAGCCTGCCAACGGGTAAGGACTGAGGAATGGATAACCGGGTAAAAGTCGGAATACGGAATGCCTTTACGAGAGATGGGACAAGAGCGGACAGCTTCCTTAGCGGCAGCATCCGCACGCTCATTTAAAGACACGCCAATATGGCTGGGAACCCAACAAAACTCAACCGACTTAAATTTACTGTGAACGAGAAACAGCCAATGCTGGATCTCGACAACTACTGGATGAACTGGATTAAAGCACCCGAGAGCCATGAGGGCACTACGAGAGTCAACAACAACCACAAAGGAAGACTGACAACGAGAAAGCAGGACACGAAGAGCATAGAGAATAGCATAAAGTTCCGCTGTAAAGATGCTAGTCTCCGGAGGCAAGCGACACATATAAGTGCGATCAGGAAAAACAACAGAGTAGCCAACACCGTCCGCTGACTTAGACCCATCGGTGAAGACAGAAACGGAGCGGGAGTGAGAAGAAAAGTGCTCGAGGAAAAGGCGTTTTAGAACCGTAGGAGGGGTAAAAGCTTTAGTGATACGAGTCAAGGATGTACAAAACCGCGGAAGAGGGACCCTCCACGGGGGCAAAGAAGGAACAACACGAAGAGAAACATCAGAAATACGAACGGAAAGAGAATCCTGTAGGCGAGATAACCGGACAGAAAGAGGGAGGTGGTGAAGAGGAACAGGAACCGCAGGAGGGGTAAAAGTTAAAGCACGACAGAGGCGAGAGGAAGGATGTTGCAAGGACCGCGCAAGATAGCGAAGACAGTAGCGATCACGGCGGTCCTGGAGAGACAGGAAGCCAGTGTCAACATACAAGCTAAGGACGGGAGTCGAACGAAAGGCACCAGAACTGAAGCGCAACCCAGTATGGTGCAAAGCATCAAGACGGCGAAGAGTAGAAGGAGAAGCAGACGAGTAAGCAGGGCAACCATAATCGAGCTTAGACAGGACGAGAGAGGAATGTAAAGCAAGGAGAGTGCGCCTATCTGCCCCCCAAGAAGTATGGGACAAGACCCGAAGGAGGGTAAGGGCCTTAGAGCACTCAACACGGAGGTAAGAGATATGGGGAGACCAAGACAAACGAGTGTCAAGGAATAACCCCAAAAGCTTCGCGGAATCTTTGTATTCAAGGGGATGACCATAAAGTGACAAAGAGGGACGAAGAACAACCCGTTTCCGCGTAAAAGTCATGGCACAAGTCTTAGAAGTAGAGAACTTGAAGCCATGACCTGTGGCCCAAGACGACACGGC
Organism: Procambarus clarkii; assembly: GCF_040958095.1. Taxonomy (NCBI): domain Eukaryota; kingdom Metazoa; phylum Arthropoda; class Malacostraca; order Decapoda; family Cambaridae; genus Procambarus; species Procambarus clarkii. The sequence goes on from NC_091163.1 coordinate 46,060,593, forward strand.
ATCAATTGCAAGTTGAAGCCGGCGCTGAAGGAGAGGCGAATCATCACCCTGACAGCAAAGGGTAAGATCATCAACATAGAGAGCGGAGAAGACACCAGAAGGAAGAGAGGAAAGAAGACCATTGAGGGCAACCAGAAAAAGAGTAGTGCTCAGAACACTACCCTGGGGCACACCTTCGTATTGCCGAAAAGAGGCAGAGAGAGCGGTACCAAGGCGCACCCGAAAGGAACGACGGGAGAGGAAGCTGCGGAGAAAGAGAGGGAGATGACCACGAAGGCCAAAAGAATGAAGTTGAGATAGGATATGATAACGCCAAGTGGTGTCGTAAGCCTTTTCTAGGTCAAAAAGGACGGCAACAACGGAGGTCTTTGCAGCAAAAGCAGTACGAATATAGACCTCCAAGTTCACCAGGACATCTGTCGTGCTGCGGCACTTGCGGAAACCAAATTGAGAAGGGGAGAGGAGGTGATGGTGTTCCAGGAACCACATCAGACGAACGTTAACCATACGTTCAAAGAGTTTGCAGACACAACTTGTGAGAGCAATAGGGCGAAAGTCCTTAGGGGAAGTACCCAGAGACCCCGGTTTGCGAACAGGGAGGACAACGGCATCGAGCCAGTCCTCAGGGACTGACGACGACTCCCAGATCCGATTATACAGACTCAGTAAATACTGAGACGTGCTCGGAGGGAGATGGCGAAGCATCTCATAATGAATACCATCGGAGCCCGCCGCCGTAGAACCGCAGAGGGCCAGGGCAGAACGAAGTTCAGAGAGAGAGAAGGGATCATTATAGGGAAGCTGAAGATGAGTGCAGAAATCTAAAGGACGAGACTCAAGGACAGGTTTACGAAGAAGGAAAGATTGGGGAAGATGAAGACCAGAGCTAACAGAAGAAAAGTGGGAACCCAGTTCGGAAGCGACCTGCAACGGGTCCGCCACAAGAGTATCATGGAGGTGAAGGACCGGTGAAACATCGGGAACGAACTTACCCGCTATCTTGCGGATACGCTTCCAGATCTGGGCCAGAGGGGTTTCGGACGTAATTGTCGAGACATAAGATGCCCAACATTCACGTTTAGCCGTACGGATGGCCCTACGGGCCACCGCACTCGCTTTCCGAAAGAAAAGAAAAGAATCGGTCGTCTGCCTACGGCGGTGCTTCTTCCAGGCTGCACGCTTACAGCGGACAGCCCGAGCACAGTCCGCATTCCACCAGGGAACGCACTTCCGTGGACCCCGAGAGGAAGAGCGAGGAATAGAGCGGAGGGCAGCGTCGAAGACAGTGTCATGAAAAAGGAGGAGAGCGCGAGAGAGGGGCAGAAGGGAGAGGTCAGAGAGAGTAGCACTGAGGGAAAATAGGGTCCAGTCCGCCTTAGCAAACTGCCACCTAGGGAAAGAGAGGGAAGGGCGAAAAGAGAAAAAGGAAACAAGGATGGGGAAATGATCACTTCCATGGAGGTCATCAAGAACCTGCCACGTGAAATCTAAGTAAAGAGAAGAAGAGCAGAGAGAAAGATCAAGACAAGAAAGGGTGCGAGTTCGAGAGTCCAAATGAGTGGGCTCACCAGAATTCAGAAGAGACAGGGAAGAAGAGAGGAGAAACGGCTCAAGGAGGCGACCCCGGGTATTCGTCAGAACGTCACCCCAAAGAGAATGACGACAATTGAAGTCACCCAGCAGGAGCACAGGCTCCGGCAAGGAGTCTAGGAGGTGTTGCAAATCAGGAAGAGAGAGCGGGACACTCGGGGGGAGATAAATGGAACAAACTGTGTACCATTTCCCCACAAAGATACGAGCAGCAGAACAATGGAGAGGCAAAGGAAAAAGTAAAGGAACAAAGGGAACATCAGCCCGAATCAAGAGAGCAGAAGAATTAGAAGCCCCAGTAATGGCTGGGGGGGGGGAGAGAAAGGAATAGCCACGAAAACGACCAGGACGAGCACCAAGCATTGGCTCCTGGAGACAGACACAAAGGGGCGAAAAACCGCGAAACCAGAAGTTGGAGTTCGAGGAAATTGGCGTAATAACCTCGAACGTTCCATTGAAGAATGGACAACGACGAGAAGAGAAAGGACAAAAACAGAGAACAAGGAAGAAACAAAGGCGAAAGACCAACAGAGCACGTTAAAGAATATCAGGGTCGGGATCAGGGTCAGCAAAGTCAGGGTTAGGGGGCATGGGTAAACTGAGCAAAGACGGAGGGAAGGAAACGGGAGAACAGATCAGAGGTGGGCGGGCAGGGTCCGGAGGAGGAGGAGGAGGAGGAGGAGGAGGAGGAGGAGGAGGAGGAGACAACGGAGAGGAGCAGTCAAGGACAGCAGCAGGAAGAGGGGGAGTAGAAAGAGAGGAGCGCACCCCAGCAAGAGCAGCAACCGAAAGGGAAGCAGGGGCCAAAGAAACCTCCATAGCAGGAACAGGGGGCGCAAGCACTGAAACGGGAGGGGAAGGAGCAACAGAGCCAGAAGGAGGAGCTGAGGAAGAAAGCGAAGCCTTCTTACCCGCCGGGGAAGAGGAAGGAGAGGAGCCAGGCTTACGCTTCTGACTTAAAGAGACCGGTGTCCCAGCAACTACGTACCGGGCAACGGATTCCAGTGTCTCAACAGGAGAAGCCGAACGAGAGCACACACGACGGCCGTTAGGAGAGCGATGGACATCCGCCCGCACCGACAGGCGGCGGGGAGAGCCGATAGATGGAGGAAGAGGATGGGAAGGAGGATCGGAGGGGGACGAGGAAGAAGACACAGAAGACACGACAGACCGGGTAGAAGGAAGGGGAACCCCAGACAGAGGACCAGGAGGAGGATCCTTCGGGAGAGAACCCAAAGGGACAGAGGAGGGGGCAGTGGGCGCATCAGGGTCCAAGGCCCGGAAACGGTTGTGAGTCTGAGGAAGGCGGGAAGGACGAGGAGAGGAAGAGCGCAACACGCGAGCATAAGAGACATTAGCATAAGGCGGGAGCCGGCGAACCTGGCGCCTCGCCTCAGGAAAAGATAAACGCTCCCGGTGCTTCAAGTTGAGGACGGCTGCCTCAAGCTTGTAATGGACACACGCACGGGAGAAGGTAGGATGGGCCTCACCGCAGTTGAGGCAACGAGCCTGGGGAGAAGCGCGCTCCGACTTAGAGTGACCTTCGCCACCACACAAAGGACAGAGAGAGACAGTCCCGGAGCAGCGGAGGGCACCATGCCCAAACCTCCAGCACTTGTTGCAGAGCCGAGGAGAAGGAATGTACTCCTGGACAGAGCACCTGGCACCAGCAAGAATGACAGAGGGTGGAAGGGTCCTACCATCAAAGGTAATCTTCACAACCCGGAGGGGTTGACGGCGACTACCACGAGGGGGACGAGTAAACGTGTCCACCTGGAGAATAGAGTGGCCCTGGGCAGCGAGGATATGTCGAATATCGTCGTGGCAGTCGCGCAGGTCCCGAACACCGGTCGCAACATGGGGCGGGAGCAAAATAGTGCCAACACTGGCATTCAACTGAACGTTCTTCGAGACCCGAACGGGGGTCTCGCCAAGGCAGGATAAGGCAGCCAAGCGGGAAGCAGCATCCTGAGAAGGAGCAGCAACGACACGTGTACCGAGACGAGTGGGGTTGAAAGTAATGGAGGCATCCACGGAATCAATGAGATGTCGATGGAGGGAGAAATCGTCAGGAGGCGCAGAATCAAGAGGGAGGAGATCAAAATATTTGGCCCACGAAGCGGGACCAAACAAGGCTTGATAGGTAGCAGAACTGGAAGGAATCGAGCGAGGGCGGCCGTGACGAGGACGGCGGTGAGAACCCCCAGAGAGAGAGGGGTTAAAAGGCGCAGTAGTTACAACTAGAGAAGGAGCCGCGCCAGGGGACGAGGTAGTCACCACTGGGGGCTTGGGGCTCGACCCAACCTCAGAGGAGGGAGGGGAGCCAGAGGAAGGAGTCAGAGAGGCCAAAGGAGGAGCAAGGTCGGGGCCCAATGCAGCGGAGGCTACAGAGCCCGGTCTTCCAATACGGACCGACTCGGGGGCTTGGTCGCCCACCCCACGAGCCTGAGAAGGTAAACCAGAAGAAGCCGAAGCAGGGGTAATCATCTTGACGAAAGAAAGAATTCACTCACGAATGTGCCCCCACACCCACCATGGAGCCACAATTAGAGGCAGGACACCCAACAAGAAGCTATCGCCGATCTTGTCGGGGCCTCCTAGGGGTGCGTCGCGAGTATACGCCCCACAAACGCCACCTTAAGAAACCGACAGTCCGTCGAGATCGGGTTCAGTGACGAAGTGGGGATTGACAATAAAAGGTTCCCCTCGCTCTCGACGTCGGGTACTGCAGTTCTACGGGTGCATGAGTATGCCTCCTCAAGCACCCGGGCGTCAAAATAGAAGAGGTCCAAGGGAAGAACCAGAACGAGCAAAAGGTCGGTAGGAAACGGCAAGCAGATAGGAGAAGAGGGGGGAGAAAAACGAAACAGAAGGAAAAGGAAAAGATGCCCAGCAGAATTGGAGAGGACGGCAGCAGGAGCACAAGGCTAGAAAAGGACAGAGGACTGTCCCAAGGAGCATCACACTCCGGCAGCCGCCCACTAAGCCCCCACACGGCGACAACGAGCTGAGCGGGGAGGGGTAATATTCTGACAAACATCACAGGGCTGGGTTAATATTCTGACAAACATCACAGGGCTGGGATAATATTCTGACAAACATCACAGAGCTGGGTTAATATTCTGACAAACATCACAGAGCTGGGTTAATAACCTGACAAACATCACAGGGCTGGGTTAATAACCTGACAAACATCACAGAGCTGGGTTAATAACCTGACAAACATCACAGAGCTGGGTTAATAACCTGACAAACATCACAGGGCTGGGTTAATAACCTGACAAACATCACAGAGCTGGGTTAATATTCTGACAAACATCACAGAGCTGGGTTAATAACCTGACAAACATCACAGGGCTGGGTTAATAACCTGACAAACATCACAGAGCTGGGTTAATAACCTGACAAACATCACAGAGCTGGGTTAATATTCTGACAAACATCACAGGGCTGGGTTAATATTCTGACAAACATCACAGAGCTGGGTTAATATTCTGACAAACATCACAGAGCTGGGTTAATATTCTGACAAACATCCCAGAGCACAACAGTTCAGTACTGAACATACAAACTTATGAACAGAGAAGAATGACAGACAATCCTGGGAATTAGGAACCTCGCTGATGAAGACATTAAAAACTTTCTTTGAGTTCTTTACAAAGGTTAAGAATAAGAAGGGACAAGACTCAGGTACACAAAGGTTAAGAATAAGAAGGGACAAGACTCAGGTATACAAAGGTTAAGAATAAGAAGGGACAAGACTCAGGTATACAAATGTTAAGAATAAGAAGAGACAAGACTCAGGTATACAAATGTTACGAGTAAAGGGAGACAAGACTCAGGTACACAAAGGTTACGAGTAAGGGGAGACAAGACTCAGGTACACAAAGGTTACGAGTAAGGGGAGACAAGACTCAGGTACACAAAGGTTACGAGTAAGGGGAGACAAGACTCAGGTACACAAAGGTTACGAGTAAGGGGAGACAAGACTCAGGTACACAAAGGTTACGAGTAAGGGGAGACAAGACTCAGGTACACAAAGGTTACGAGTAAAGGGAGACAAGACTCAGGTACACAAAGGTTACGAGTAAGGGGAGACAAGACTCAGGTACACAAAGGTTACGAGTAAAGGGAGACAAGACTCAGGTACACAAAGGTTACGAGTAAGGGGAGACAAGACTCGGGTACACAAAGGTTACGAATAAAGGGAGACAAGACTCAGGTACACAAAGGTTACGAGTAAGGGGAGACAAGACTCGGGTACACAAAGGTTACGAATAAAGGGAGACAAGACTCAGGTACACAAAGGTTACGAGTAAGGGGAGACAAGACTCGGGTACACAAAGGTTACGAATAAAGGGAGACAAGACTCGGGTATATTAATCTGCCCGAAACGCTGCGCGTGCTAGTGGCTTTACAAGACTGTAATTACCATATTTGTATCCTCACATTCCTTATGTACATTCTTGTATATGCATAAATAAATAAATAAATAAATAAATAAATAAATAAATAAATACACTCACCAACACAGGTTTTGGTTTTTCTCTCCATTTTCCTTCATTTCTCATTTACGAACGTACATGATAACTGACGGGTCTCGTCCTCAAGGGGTTCGGAAACCAAGTGGTGCGCTATATAAGTATCTACATGTTTTATTCACCATAACTGTACAACTAAGCTGGTATGGTGCCCAAAGAGCATAGTGTCCACCCTACATAGCATGACAAGTCATGCAGATGATGCCTCTCCCTCACCAAAATGACTCCTCCCAACATACTCCTTTAGTTGTTATTACACTAATACACACATTATATATAAGTATGTACATTTGTCTTCACCACAGAGAACCACTGAGCTGGTATGGTGAGTGCAGACAATAACAGGTGACCACACAGTTAGCAAACAACGTTATCTCCCTCCCTCAGCATTACTCCTCCCACAATACTACGCACAGAGCTAATTATCACAACAATCCTGCTATTATCAGAATCCTGGTCATTTTTATCAGTCAGGGGTCTTCTGTAATACTATCATTGCTAAATAATACCAGTTACATGTATATTTTTACATTTTTAGGCGATGCTGTAGTTACAAGCTGAACAGCAATGGTGTTAGCTCATGCTGCATGCGCCAGCCTTGGTTGCTCAGTCAGTACTGAGGCTCTCACACCTTGCAATGTTGCACACAATTTTTCTTTTAAATGGAGTCTGTTTACAAGAGCCCTGAGGAAGCAGATATAAACCCCGTGTAGCCGCGGGACTTTTAAATCTTGCGCGGTAATCCAACACATCAATAGCTCTGGTGCACAATTCTGCGATAGTTACTCACCACAGCTATTGTTGTGTTGCGCAGTTTAAGAGTTAATATGCAATACAGCATGTGAAGTTAGGTAGGTAGTAATGAATTCATAAGTGTTTCATGTTCTCAAGACAACAGGAATCAACAAAAACTCCATGATTTGCTCATCATCAGTTCTGCTGATCTGTCTGAAGAACAAGAAGGTGAGAACTGCTCCAGTGTAGTGCATGAACTGATTACAACAGAAACAAACTTTAATGATAATATTAAATCTATCAGAATAGACAAAGAACAATCACCATAGCATCAGAGAGATGCTCACTAAGCTAGCTTATCCCAATGATAAGTAAGACCTTATTCAATTAACTGCAAATATAAAACCAGCCCTTATATTAACCCTTAAATGGGGCAATACATACATATACGATGGGAGTAACTGTCGCAGAATGGCACACATCGTACATTTACGATTGAGGGTCTAGCACATGATTTTAAATGCCCCGCAAGGGATAGGGACAATTATAGTCCAGCCAGGATTGATAGTAAACAGACTCCATCTTGGAAAAAAATTGTGGATAACATTCCTGTGAGAGCCTCAGTAATGAGTGAGCAACCAAGGCTGGTGCATGCAGCATAAGCTAACAGCACCGCTGTTCGGCTTGTGAACACAGCATCAATTAAATATGTAACAATATCAGGCAATGCAATGGTATATCGCAATGGTTCACACATTTTATTATATAAATATATCACACTACACACTATTGAATAATATTACTGCAAAAAATTAAGAAAAAATAAACCAAAAACATTGAAATATATAGGTAATAATATATTTGTGGCAACTCCCGCCTGACAGCTCAGGTGGAGCAGACCTCCTCCAATGCTTGCTCTGTCAACGCCTCTTTTTTGCCAGACTTCCTTGCCCTATTGCGGCCAAAATATGCCATCTACAGTTTTTTTTATTATGTGTCTTGTGTTCAGGGAACAAAAGTTAACACTTTTATCAGACAAAAATATTTTGGATTTTTTTTTCTTGCGCCTGGCGGTGTTGAAGGCATTAACCACTGTGATGCGCCGAGTTTATTGTGAACTTCCCCTGTCCACATAAAATCAAGTGTTCCCCCAAAATCCTTTTTTCTTCGTAAAATGATAAATTCCCTTCCCTGAACATGTCTACGTAAAAATAAATACCAAATTCCATTCACTTTGGCTGTGGGGACGTGAACAAGGTGTGCTGTGACGTCATCAGGGCCTGGTCGCCCGTGCGTGACACGCCCAGACACAGTCGCACAGGCCATTCAAGTACAGGGTGTTGCCACAAATATATTTTCAATTATTTGTTCTATGTTTTTCCAATGCTGTTTTATTTTTTTAAATGTATATGATGCATATTTGTGTCCTTTACAATATGTATACAGTAGAACGTTCATAATGTTCCATAGAACTGTGATACACGTGTCAGTAATGTGTCCACAATAAATGTTTATTGTCGCAATATTACTTGTTAAAAATTCACTAAAATTACAATATGTACAGTTTCACATACTATTTACACAGTAACACACTGTATTACACACTCAGTACTTCGGAAGTGAGTAATAATAAACGAAGTGGTCCATGATACACAGCGAGACTTCGTTCTCGTTGCACCAGGTACAGATAGATTTTCGCTTCATGTTTCTTCGTTTTGTGTGCTTGCAAATAACACACTCATGTACACTCTTAGCTTTAGTACCTGTAGGTGGTATGTAGTCAAGCTTGTAAAGCGTAAGGTAGTCTTGAAAAGATTATAGGAAAAGATCAATTTGTAAGATGGTCTTGAAAAGATCGCTTTGTAAGTTCCCACATAGGAAGAGATTCAGCCAGCCTCGAAGAGTGTCCATCAGTCTGGAAGAGATTCAGCCAGCCTCAAAGAGTGTCCATCAGTCAGGAAGAGATTCAGCTATTCTTGAAAATATCTATGGAAAACACCACCATGGAAACTGCTAACACTGTTCATCTATGCTACTTGTATCAGATGCATCATCACTGAACACAGAAAACGATTCATCTATATAAATTGGAAATAGCACAGGTGAGCAAGGATGGCGCTCTGAGCTACAACGGGATACGCTCGCTGTATCGTCCTCATAGGTGCTGTATCACTTGCATTCAACCTTTGTGTTAGGTCCTTATTGCGCCTAGCTTCACCAATATTATGACCCTTATGTTCTTCAAATAAGGTTTGAATTTCACCAACAGAGCGCGATCTTTCAACACTGAGTCAGACAGGTGTTTGGGAGCCAGAGGTGCGTGCGCCACCCATGGTTGCACACTCAGTACTAACCCAGCCAGCAGCTCTAGGGCATTCTGGGAATTTGTTCTAAGATGACTGCCTCTCACTGGAGGAACTAAGAGTACATTTCGTACACAACCAACCATGCACACATTTAGAATAGGTACGAAAAAATAAAAAAAAGTTTTCTCGTTTGGCGCAGTTTCCCAGTGACCGAGAATACTCGGTTGGCGCAGTTCAGTGGTTAAGGCCCAGAGCAGCACAAGTGTTAATGAGTGCCTAACCAAGCAGCGCTGATCCTCTACAGACTGCATCATAATCACAAACAAAACCCAAATCTTATCAAGCAGTGCTACACCAGGAATGGAACGATCATTGCTAAGAAAGAACAGGCAAAAATATGAAATAAAAAATGGCCAACAATTATTGGCTTTCTTTGTTGATTGTGGCATAGCTGAAAGCCAGCAAACTTACATTGTCATTGCTGCAAGTAATACATGAGTGACAAAGCCTACCCAGCTTAACCATATTTAACACTACACTGCGCAACACGCCTTGAGATCTCATAGGTATAGCGCATCATTCATAACTCTTACGGCTACATGGGGTTCACAACAGCTTCCTCAGGGCTCTCCTAAACAGACACCATTTAAAAAAAAAAAAGAAACGTGGGCAATATTCCGGGGTGTGAAGGCCTCAGTACTGAATGAGTAACCAAGGCTATCGCACACAGCATGAGCTAACAGCATTGCTGTTCAGATTGTGACCACAGCATCGCCTAAAAATGTCCAAATATATATATATCTAGTACAGTGGTACCTCGGAATGCGAGTGTCCCTGTATGCGAGTTTTTCGGAAGACGAGCAGGATTAACTCCAAAAATATGTCTCGGAAGGCGAAGGTTACCTCGGGACGCGAGTTTGTTGATACGTGTACAGGCCGACTGGCGCGTGGTGGCATGGCGATCGCGCCTCAGTTTACCAGTGTCTCGTGTCAAGTGACTATCCCACCTGAATTCTTCACAAGGATTTACAGTTTTTTATCGTTTTTTTGGCCATTTGAGCATAAAAGTTGTCATTATATATCTTGTCATGGGTCTCAAGAAAGCCATTGGTAAGGTTCAACCTAAGAAAATAGCTGTGAGTAGAGGCAGTAGAGGATGTCCCTTCTTGATTAAGAAAATGTGTGAAGTATGGGAAGAACTGCAAAGTTTTGTTGAAAAAACTCACCCAGATAAAGCTGTAGCAGGCCGTTGCATTGACCTTTTAAATGATAATGTGATGTCTTACTACAGACAAGTGTTAAAATGTAGGGAAAAACAAGTGTCATTAGATAAATTCTTAGTAAAACAAGCAAGTCCTAGTGGCATGCAGGCAAAATGTGCCACAGTGTGCATACCAGTGAAGTCCTCACTGCCTGATGTGATAATGGAAGGGGACTCCCCTTCCAAACAGTAACTCCTCTCTTCCTCCCACCTCCTCACCATCTTCCATACGCCTACAGCAATCAACAGCAAGGTAAGTAATAACTTGAACATAGTTTTGTAGGTTTATTTAGATGAATTAGGTATAAAAATTTAGTTTGATGTGGGGTTTTTGGGGTAGTCAGGAACGGATTAATTCATTTCCCTTTATTTCTTATGGGGAAATTAGCTTCGGAATGCGAGTTTTCGGAATACAAGGCGTCTCCAGGAACCAATTAAACTCTTAAACTGAGGTATGCCCGTATTATTTAGCCATGATAGTATTACAGAAGAGCCTGACTGATAAAGACTGTGTACAATGTTCAGATATCAGTGAATAAATGCTGTTCAAGATGCTCACAGCGCTAGCCACAGCACACTGCCATTATTACGTCCATCTAAAATTCTTCAAGCGACTTCTCATGTGTCATTATAAAATAAACATATGGAAAATTATTCATTTACATGATTTAGTGACCAGGATTCTAATAATAGCAGGATTGTGGTGAGAATTAGCGATGTGGGAGGAGGAGTATTGTTGTTGAGGGAGGGAGGGAGATAGCATTGTCTGCTGGCTGGCTGGCGTGTGGCAACATGTTATTGTCTGGAACCACGATACCAACTAAGTGGTTCGCTATGGTGAACATAAATATAGATACTTATATATAACGTGTGTATGGAGTGTAATAACAGCAAAAGGAGTTTGTTGGGAGGAACCATTTTGTTGAAGGAGTGGGTGAGGCTGTCATCTGATACCTGCTGTGTGACTTATAATGCAGTGGCCACTATGCTGTTTGGACACCATACCAACTTAGTTGTACAGTTATGGTGAATAAAACATGTAGATATTTATGTATAATGTGTGTATATTGTGTAATAACACCACAAACAGTATTGTTGTGGGAAAAATGTTAGTGCATCTGGTCTTGAACCAGTGAGGGAGGCAGCTTCAGCTGTGTGTGTGTGTGTGTGGTGCGACCTCTCTTATTGCCTGAACTCCTCATACCAGCTTAGTTGTACAGTAATGGGGAATAAAACATGTAGATATTTATGTATAATGTGTGTATATTGTGTAATAACACCACAAACAGTATTGTTGTGGGAAAAATGTTAGTGCATCTGGTCTTGAACCAGTGAGGGAGGCAGCTTCAGCTGTGTGTGTGTGTGTGTGTGGTGCGACCTCTCTTATTGCCTGAACTCCTCATACCAGCTTAGTTGTACAGTAATGGGGAATAAAACATGTAGATACTTATATATAACGTGTGTAAATAGTGTAATAAAACAATAACAGTATGGTGGGAGGAGGAATGTTGGTCAGTGGGTGTTGAAGGTGGGAGGGAGTCAGCCAGCAGACTGCTGCCTGCTGTGTCGCAGCCACTCTTGTTGTTTTGGGCTCACTGTGTCGCAGCCACTCTTGTTGTTTTGGGCTCACTGTGTCGCAGCCACTCTTGTTGTTTTGGGCTCACTGTGTCGCAGCCACTCTTGTTGTCTTGGGCTCACTGTGTCGCAGCCACTCTTGTTGTTTTGGGCTCACTGTGTCGCAGCCACTCTTGTTGTTTTGGGCTCACTGTGTCGCAGCCACTCTTGTTGTTTTGGGCTCACTGTGTCGCAGCCACTCTTGTTGTTTTGGGCTCACTGTGTCGCAGCCACTCTTGTTGTTTTGGGCTCACTGTGTCGCAGCCACTCTTGTTGTTAAGGGCTCACTGTGTCGCAGCCACTCTTGTTGTTTTGGGCTCACTGTGTCGCAGCCACTCTTGTTGTTTTGGGCTCACTATACCAACTTAATGGTTCGTTATGGTGAACACATATGTAGATAGGTATATACAATATGTGCATATAGTCTAATAACAGCAAAAACACTGTTTGATTGATCATAGAATATAATATACCTGTCACATATATGAGCCCCATAATTTTCAGCATAGCGATATTCCACACTTGAACTATATAAATTCCATAAATTACACACTTTTGAATAATATTACATAAAAAAACAGAGAAGAAATGAATGAGAAACATCAAAATAATTGTGAAACATTATATTCGCGGCAACTGCTGCCCCATGGGGTGGCGGGGCGTAATGACCTTGAACCCTTCATCGCTCAGCGCCCATAATTTGCTCAACTTCCCAGCTCCATCAAGGCTTAAGTATGTCACATACAATATATTTTTTTTAGTTTCCCATGATCAGAGACTGTATTGTAACAATATAAGAAAATAATTTTTGGAAAAGAATTTATTTTCTGCACATCAGGGGTTTGTCATATTTTAATGCAGAGCAGTGGTTAAAAAAACCAGCGTTGAATGTAATGAAACACCATTTTCTGGGTGAGACCCAGAGGCTCCCCGGAGCTATACCGGGCTGATGTGTATATATTAGACCGTGGGAACAGTCAATCGAAGGAGTTCTAGGACTACCAGGGACCAGAGCCAGAACCTGCCCCCCTCAAGAGAGGCACGAGGAGTAATGGCCTTAAGACACCCCCGTGTAATTGGAAGCAGTCTTTGTCTGCCATCTACCAGGTCAGGCACCCAGAAAGGTAGGAATTCCAAAACAAATTACTGCTGATCAAATAAATTGCAAACCAAAAGCCTAACTAGCAACAGAACTTCCCCAGTCAAAACCAAGGACAACAGTATGACGTCACCACAAACACCAAAACCAAGGACAACAGTATGACGTCACCACAAACACCAAAACCAAGGACAACAGTATGACGTCACCACAAACACCAAAACCAAGGACAACAGTATGACGTCACCACAAACACCGAGCATCCGTCTGCACAACCCCCCCCCCCCCCCCTCCCTGAGAGAGGGATGGAGGGGTCCCAGACTTCCGCACCGGCAACTCTCCCCAGTTCAGAGGCTTAGTATCAAAAACGCTAAAAAAACGCCAACCGGAGGGAGGGAGGGATGCCGGGGAGCCTCCGGGTCTCACCCAAAAAATGGCTTTTCATTACATTCAACGGTGATTTTCTGTGGAAAGCCCCTTCAGCTCCCCAGAGCTACCTAACCAAAGAAAAAGAAAAGAGGGACTTACCCGGGAGGCAGTCGTCACTCGCTCATCAACTCAAAGTCGAGACAACTGGCTGCAACCTGCGACCCAAGTATATACACGCCCGAGAAGGGCCAGGAACATTAACAAGATACCGTGCGGCCAAGACCCTGTTCGACCTCCAAAAGCCCTATGCCCGAATGTCAGCCCAGGACATATTCCCCAAAACAGCAGCCAAAGTCGTGAACTTACGAACGTCGTGGGCACGGGGAGAGACTGCAGGCTGACTGGACCAAATAATCCTGCGGATGACTTGGGAGACCCGCGCCCTGGAACAGAAATGAAGGGAAACCCGGATCCACCCAAAGAGCATCCCTTACCACAGAGGCTGTGGCGCGCAGGTAACGGCGAAGAACTGCAACCAGACACAAAACATCATGCACCCCCGGCCGAACCAACCAAGCATCAACAACCCAAGGACCCCTTCGGAAAGCAGCAGACTCATTCTTCGCCAGAAAAGAGGGAGAAGACTGCAAACGAACGAAACAACCACCATGACCGAAAGAGCAGAAACCCCTTCTCAGGAGGAGAGCATGAAGCTCCCCGATCTGAACCCCAGAGGCCAATACCAACAAGAAAAGAGCCTTAGAAAAACAGTCCTGAACCGAGGGGGGCCACCACAAGTCGAGGAGAAGAGAGAAAAGAGAGCACCCAGTCCAATGACCAGGACGGCTCAGGCGGCGCATGAACAGGCCGGAGGTGAAAGAACGCCCGAGAAAGCTTGCGGAACGGAGCAAAAGTGACATCCAGCCTAGGAGCTGTGTTGTTGATGTAAGGAGGTCCCTTTGATTATTCAGGGAAATTCACGGTACTTAATGCGAGCAAGCAATTGATTAGTTATAGCCTAATTATAAGAATTAGTGCCAGCTGTCCGCGTAGTGACGGTGTTTTATATTAACGTAAATTGTTTTGCTGAAGTAGTTGTGATTGCACACAGTAGTTCCTTGCAACTGTTGCAAGATTAGAGAGGGCAGTAATGTAGGTATACTTTAGTTGTTGCCAAACCGTGTGTCATTACTGTGTGGGTGCAGTAATTAACGTGTTGCAGAAGCTGCAACCGTATGTGGGCTGTGCATTTATGTCGTTATGCATGCCACTGTAAGTGTGACCTATGTAACCTGGGGTTACTTTGTATTCTTTAAGTTGTGTTGAGGACTTAAGGATTCAGTGAGTTAATTAATGGGAACTAACTTTATAAGGGGTTGCACATTACTTGATGAGTGTGAGAGCTGTTAAAGGTGAACAGTGCTGAGCTTGTTGAAATACGTTTCCGGTGCAATTAATTGTCCGTGTGACAACTAATTGACCACTCTAGCTAATTATGTAATTAGAATTCTCATCGTGAATTCACGTAGTGGTGAGGAACTGTCAGAGTCTGTCAGTATTTGTGTTAATGTAATTTGCTCGAGACTAATTACCTTTCTGGGGTATAACAATTAGTGGCTCATGTTAATTAGTGGAGTAATTAATGTCAGGGGTCTTGATGACTCGGTAAAGCGAAGTCATGGAGCTAGCATAACTCATTATATTAATCATATCCTGTCTGATGACAGTGGATTAAGATGCACTCTTGTTAATTAGTGGAGTAATTAACTCCTCGTCCGTGAATTCACAGTGTTTGATGAGACTTGCTTAGGCAGTGCGGAGTGAGACGTATTTATGTATGATTAATTATCGGTCCTAGTGACAGTTAATTAATTGCTCGGGGTTAATTAGGGTAATTAACACTCATTAAAGCAATTTTGACATAGACTGTTGAGAAGCTACCAAGTTAGGGTAGGCTTAGTTAACGTAACTCGATGGGGATTTAATTAGTTGTCCGTTTGACATTAATTAGGAATTACTCACTGAATACTTGCAAGGAGTCAAGTGTGATGTAATGTAAGAGACTTTGAGTTATTGTTAACAAGATGACTTGTGTTAAGTGAGACAAGTGTTTGTGATTAACGTAGAAGTACTTTGTTGCTGACTGCTGTGATCAGTCAATTAATGTAATTAATCACATAATCAATTTTGTAATTGATTAAATATGATCATCACTAAGCTACTAAGCAGGAGACACTGGTAAACCAGGAACCACGCGCTCGGTCGACCTATACGTGTATCGACAAACTTGCCAAGCGAGGCAGAGCTCGTATACCGAGTCAAATTTTTATGAAGAAACTGAGCTCGTAAGCCGAAATATTAGTAAAGAGGGGCATTCGTCAACCGAGGTTCCACTGTACTGTACAGTGCATCCTCACTCTTAACGAACCTCGCTCTAACGAATTCCCAGCTGGTTTGAATAAATTGCATTCGGTACTAAATGTTCAGTGGAATATACAAATATTCATCTGTGTTGTTCTACTGATGGTGTTGACCTAGACTGGCACGGCAAGGCTGGTGAGAGAATTGTGTACTGTACACACACTCTTCACATCGACCACTTCAATATCCGTATCACTAGTATCAGACATCTGTACAGTATTAGATCTTTTTCCAGATTCGAGTTATCAATATCATTGGCATGGTCATCTCCAAGCAATATGCCCTGTATTTCAACATCAGAGTGTTTTCTCAACATGGCCGAATGGGGACTGGGAGCTCAATGTGGATGTGTCCGACATGGTTGCTACAGTAAAAAACCAGCGTTGAATGTAATGAAACGCCATTTTCTGGGTGAGTCCCGGAGGCTCCCCGGAGCTATCCATTGCTGATATGGATACCCTAACTATTTTGCATCAATCGATGTGCATGGAGTTCTAGGCCTACTGGGGACCACGAGCCAGAACCTGGCCCCCTTCAGAGAGGCACGGGGAGCAATGGCCCATAGAAATGCACATGTGATTTGGAGCATTTTATATCTGCCATCGACCGGGACAGGCACCGAGAAAGGTACGTGCCACAAAATAAACCCCTATTCTAGTTAACAACAAAAATCGACAAACGAATGGACAGAACTCCCCCAGGAAAACGAACTAACAAGCATGACGTCACACGAGCCGCGCCGTATGTCTGCGCAGCTCCCCCCTCCCCGGGAGGGGGAAGGGGGTGCCCCAGACCCCCGTGCCGGCGAACCCCGCCCCAGTTCTGAGGCTGGATATCAAAACCGCGAAAAAAACGCCGACCAGAGGGCGGGAGGGTGCCGGGGAGCCTCCGGGACTCACCCAGAAAATGGCTTTTCATTACATTCAACGCTGGTTTTCTGGGGGGAGCCCCTACGGCTCCCCGGAGCTACTTCACCAAAAACTACCTAAGAAAACAAGGGGACATACCCGGGAGGCGGTCAGTGAACCACTCCTCAACACGAAGTCGAGACGACAACCCAAGGACCCCTTTGGGAAGCAGCAGGCACATCATTCACCAGAAAAAGGGAGAACGGCCGCAGACGAAGAAACCAATGACCACGACCATAGGAGCTAAAAACCACTGCACCTGAGAAAGCATGAAGCTCTGCCACACGACCCCCAGAGGCCAATGCAAACATAAAAAGAGAGCCGAGGCAAAGCAAACCTGACCCCAAGGAGCCACAACCACCATGGAGAAGAAAAACAGGAGAGCACCCTGTCCAAAGACCAGGACAGCACAGGCAGTGCATAAGCAGGCCGGAGGTGAAACAACGCACGAGACAGCCTGCGAAACGGCGCAGAAGGAACATCGATACCGAAAGCTAGCAGCAGAAACCAAGGTGCCAGACCCAGGAATGGCCTCAAGCGCCTCTACATCCTCCGCAAGCCAATCCTATGACAGCCCCAGGAGGGAAAAGAAAACGCAGGACCAAAACCAAAATGCCACAAGCGTGCAAGTCCACCGCCACAAGTGCAGCCGACAGGGAAGGAACCTACATAAGGAGCCGCCCCACACCAACATCCCGCAGAAGGGCAGGAGTGAAAAGACTTATTAAGAGGAGCAAAATCGCCCCCAGGAAAACAAGTAGCGCCGAGACAGCACAAAGAGAAGAGATATGCACAAAAGAACAAGAAGGTCAAACACCCAGAAGCTGCCAGGAATAGGACCCACAAGCTCAAGAAAGGACCAGAGGGAAGTAGCAAAATCGTCCCGAACCTTCGAGAACAAAAAGAAGCAAACACAAAGGACGAAGGCACAAAAACCCCATCGCACCCGAGACCAAAAGTCATGCAGAAACCCCAAGAAGAGGGGGACATGACGGAGAAGGCCCGTCCCGGAAAAAAGGGGCGAACACCGTAGAAAAGCACCCACCGACAGGACGAAAACAACGGGAACAATGGACAAGGAAACCGTGCCCAGGGAGGGGTCAACGTGCACGAAGCACGTGCGGAGAGGGGGAACGGAAAAACCCCACACCACAAAACCACACAGGCTTAAACCGAGCACCCAACTGAACCACAGGGACGGTAAAAGAAATGTGTGCAGTGTAACAGGCAATCGAAGGAACACATTAGGCAGCCCAACTTGGCCTGACCCCATACACACCCCCAAGAGCAGAGACGAGAGCGCCCATGAAGCACAGAATCCACTCGACAGGCAAACGACAGGGGAGAGGCGGAACCAAAGAGCCAGAACCCAATCCTGCAAGCACAAGGAGGCGAGCACAAAACACCCTTGACACAGGAAAACGTTCCACCGAACAGGCACCCCTACCATTGCACTGCGGAACAAGGTGGAGGCGGGGCCCCGAACTCAAGCAAGGTTAGACAATTAAAGGAGAAGGGCAGGAGGAGTACAGGCAGGAGCCGCCTCGGAAGGGAAAAGAGGCTACCCGCAGTCACCCGTGAACCGAGGAAGGAATCAGGTGGAGAGAACAAGAGCTGCCCAGTATGGGCTAATAGCCCTGCAGTAGGCACCTCGGGTGGTACGGTCCATGTTCTCAAGGACGTATGTACACCCATTCCTACTTCCAAAAACAAAAACAGCGTCAGGACGAAGGAGACGCCAAACCGCACCATCTCACCTGCAGAACATAGGCGCTGAAGGGACATGACGCAAGCTTTCGAGTCCGTAGCCTCCGGAGGCGGCCAGGGTGCCCATGCTGGAGAGGAGGGGAGCGGCGAAAGAGGCTCCCCACCCTAGATCGCAGGGAAAAACCACGTGACTTCCCCACAGCGGCACCCCAGAACACCCCCAAAGCCACGAGGAACGGATTGGATTAAGAAATGAGCGAGAGGCGAAGCCCCCCCTGAGAGAAAATGGATGCAGAACACATGTGCACACCGCCCGGAACCAAAACTAACTCCCACGGCGCATGCGCAGGACGCGAAAAAAAGTAGCCCAACAAGGCGAGAAGTAGCCCAATCAGTCGAGAAGTAGCCCAACAAGGCGAGAAGTAGCCCAACCGGCGACAAGCAGCCCAAAGCGGTTACAAAGAGCCCAAAACGGCTACAAAGAGCCCAAAACGGCTACAAGGAGCCCAAAGCGGTTACAAGGAACCCAAAACGGCTACAAGGAGCCCAAAACGGCTACAAGGAGCCCAAAACGGCTACAAGGAGCCCAAACGGCTACAAGGAGCCCAACCTGTCCAAAACAGAAGGAACCAGTATGGAGGCAAACTCCAGGACACACAGGAGGCAAGCCGCAAAGGGCAACCGCACCACAGGCGAAGAGATGCAGTTAGCCGAAAACCTCCGGAAGACGGAACCGAAGAAACCACGGGGACACGGAACTGAACCCGGGGAGGAGCAGAACCCAAGCCCAAATCGTACGCAGAGGGGGGGAAAGAAAACCCCACTCCTCGCAACAGTAAGCCCTGCTCAGAAGGACAGAAATCCAGGCGGGGCGCAATGGAGCCCAAGGCCCCCAAGGCCGCTCCTTCCCAACCCCAGGAGCCTCTACACTAGGCCCCGGGGCCGAGTCGACCTCCAAAGCCCCGGCCCCACAAGAAAAAGCCGGGGCAGCCGAGAGAGCTGGAAGAGAAGGGGCCCACTGGTTAAACCCCGGAGCATCGCCGGAGGAACAGACTCGAATGCCTCTGCAGCTACCCCGGACGGGGCAACCCCCGAAACTGCCCAAGTCTCAGAACCTCTAACCCCGCCCCAACCCCGAAGCCTGCAGATGCATAGGGACCGGAAGCAGGAGGGGAAAAAAGAAGCGGGGCGTGGAAGAACCAAGGCTGAAGCGACCAAAACCCCCAAGTCTGGGTCCCTACACAAGCGGGGCAGCATCGGGGCGTCCGGGGAAGCAACAAACCTGAGCGCGTTGCAACATCCTACCCAGCAACGCGCGAGCTGCCTGCACCCATGGGAATTCATCAGCAGACTGGGTGAATGGATTCACGAACAAGCAACAAAGCTCGCAGGACTCAAGGGTCGAATGTGTCACCGACCCAACAGGCAGCATGACGGAGGCAAAAACAAGGAGAGTCACCCTGAGACAAAGGGACAGAGCAACCCTCAACTCACACAAAGCGAGAGGGGACGCAAGGGTCTCCACTATCGGACCCGAGAGCCCCCGCGGGGTTTTCCAGGGCCCCTAGACTGGGTCTGCTAAGGGTTATCCCAGGCAGGGCACTGCTAACCGGTGCCCCAAACTACCAAGCAAACTGCTAAAGCTGAACCCACAGGACGTGTACACCCGTGAGGGCGAAGCAGGGGGTGCCACCACACAAACGAACCTAATATAAGGGGGGGGGGAACACAAGGCAGACCCTCCTACCAGGCAAAAACAAATATAAAAGAAAAACCACACAAGTGGACAACGTACCCAGAGGGAACAGAGCCGGCCGCTGTCATAGGTGAAAACTAGCTACGCAGTACCCTGCGCCCCACCAGTGCTATAACTACCACTTACCCCAAGGTAAACAAGGGAGTAAAACCCCCAAACACTCGGGGCGGCCAAACGCCAAGCAGCAAAAAGCCAACAGAGGTAGACCCAAGGTAGGAAGGCAACCCCAAGCCCCAAGGGCGGTACTTACAGGGCACTCAGGGATGGTGACCCTAAGCACAGGCAGCCCGAGTACCTGAGAATACTACTCCCAGCTCACACGACCACCGTAAGAGCAGCACTGAAAACAAGTCACAGCACTGAGACAAGACCGGAGCTGGAGCCACACGACCGTGCATTATCCCATCAGCCGAGGAACTGGGGCGGGGATCGCCGGTGCAGGGGTCTGGGGCTCCCCTTTCCCCCTCTTGGGGAGGGGGGAGCTGCGCAGACATGCGGCGCGGCTCGTGTGACGTCATGCTTGTTAGTTCGTTTTCCTGGGGGAGTTCTGTCCACTCGTTTGTCGATTTTTGTTGTTAACCAGAATAGGGGTTTGTTTTGTGGCACTTACCTTTCTGGGTGCCTGTCCCGGTCGATGGCAGATATAGAATGCTCCAAATCATAAGTGCATTTCTATGGGCCATTGCTCCCCGTGCCTCTGTGAGGGGGCCAGGTTCTGGCTCGTGGTCCGCGGTAGGCCTAGAACTCCACCCACATCGACTGATGCAAAATAGTTAGGGTATCCATATCAGCCATGGATAGCTCCGGGGAGCCGTAGGGGCCCTCCCCAGAAAATGAGTCTGCCCACGGCTGTGGGGCATGCTGGGAATATTTTTCAAACTGGTGGATGCTCATTGGAAGCCTCAGGCCTCCATCTTGTACCCAAGTTTTGAATCCTACAATATATCTACGAGTGCATTAAGGGGTTATGCGCACCCCCGATTGAGTGCATTAAGGCACTATGTGCAGTTCAGAGGGTTAATACACTCAACATAACTAGTTAATATCACCATGATTAATACATTCACCATCACTGGGTGATAACAATAATACGCTCACCATCACAGGGTAATGACACCATGATTAATACACTTGCTAGCACTGGTTAATGACAATATGATTAATACACTCACCATTACTGGTTAATGACAACACCATGATTAATACATTCACCATTACTGGTTAATGACATCAAGATTAATACTCACCATCATTAGTTAATAACATTATAATAAATACACTCACCATCACTAGTTATTGAAAACATAATAAATACAGTCATTATCACTAGTTACTGTAAACATCATGATTAATATGCTCACCATAACTGGTTAATGACATCAACATGACACACACACTCACCTCTTGTACAGTAAGAATAAAAGTGTTCTTACCATCATTAATGGGCAGAAGTTGTGTTTGCTATCGTCCTTGGTAGCCGAGCAGAGACTGGAAGCCGTATTACCTATTAGGCGAAATAAAACATTTAAGGTTTCTATAACTAAATTTTCCCATCAAAACATAATAAATGTTTAGAAAAATGTAATAATTTTGTTTATGTATTATGCTAAGAGCAGGTTCTATATTGGTACGGAGTACCAGAAGCAACAAGAGTAAGTATGGGCCAATAGGCCCTTTGCAGTTACTTCCATTCTTCCCTCTCATTTATCCAATTAATACCCAATGTTCCGTGTTCTGTCTTGTGTTGGTCAAAAGTTTGTTCACCTCATACAAAACTGTTGCAACATATCACCTCACCCAAATGCGAGTATATAAGACAAGCTGTTTAATTAGGCATGTATTATGTTTCAGATCCTCATTTTTACCGTACCCGAGTGCCTGAAATTTATCACTGTTAAACATCATGTTATTTTCTGCTGCTCAATCGAAAACTTTGTTGACATCTGCTTGTAGTTTTTCAATGTCTTCAGCAGAGGTAATTTTCATGCTGATTTTTGTGTCATCTGCAAAGGACGACACAAAGCTGTGACGTGTATTTTTGTCTATATCAGATATGAGAATAAGGAACAGTAGCAGTGCAAGGACTGTACCTTGAGGTACAGAGCTTTTAACATTGCTTGGACTCGATTTTATCTGATAGACTGTTACTCTTTGTGTTCTGTTCGACAGGAAATTGAGTATCCAGCGTCCTACTTTTCCAGTTATTCTCATTGTTTAGAGACTTCTTTTAACAATATAAGAAGAGGAAATAATTGTTTGGAAAGAATTTATTTTCTGTGCACCAAGGGGTTGTCATATTTTAATGCAGAACAGTACAGTGGTTAAACAAAACATGCTGTTCGATTAGACCATTTCAGCAGCCCATTATCCATTTCAGTAATTTTCCTTGTATTCCCAGCTCAGCAAGCTGTTCTAGCATGATTTCCCTGTTTGCTGTATCAAAAGCTGCTGCTAGGTTGATGAAGACGGCTTGAGGGGAAGCTTCAATATGAGCGAAGTAGTCAGGAAAACAGTGTTGTGTACTGAGCCCAGGCATAAATCGAAACAGTTGGGGAGACAGGTGCCCCTGTATACGATACGTGAGTCGGTTAAGGACAATGTGTTCAAGCACTTTACAAACACATGATGTTAGAGATATGGGCCTATAATTATCTGAGTGTGGTTTGGGGATATGAACAATAACACTCTTTGTCCAAGCATCAGGTAATACTCATTCACTTAACCCTTAAGCTGCAAAACACGTCATATGACTTTTGAGTAACTTACGCAAAAGTGCGCATCACGTCACATGACGTAATGAAGTACCGCGCAAGATTTGAATAGCCAGTGGGGGGTAGTGGGGGCCCCCCATACGCTGCCTAGGGGCTATAGTAAACAGCCGCCATTTTGAAAAAATCCAGCTCTGCCACCAACGCGTGGAAAGCTTCAGTTACCTAGCAGTCACCATGGCGAGCGCACGGCCAAACGCCTCCCGGGCACACACCACTCAATCACTTACTCAAGAGTTAAGTGAATTATAACTAGTGAATTATTTTCTGATGGTGAGGAATGTGATATTGATAACTCTGACATTGATAAGCACTACACGCAATTGACCGATGACAGTAGCACAGAGAGTGAATTTGAGATACAGCCTCTTCCCATTGCGGGGCCTACACGCTCAACAGTGCCTCCTCACCCAGTGTCTACTCCAATTCGTGCACGACCACACAGTTCTTGTACTTATTTAGAGTATGAGAATATTTTGGGCGACGAGTCAGAGGAAGGTGACTCTTTTTCTGCTTTTAATGAGGTGGATTCAGAACATATTGTTACCATGCCTGTCGCTAGTGCCAGTGGTGTTACCAAGCGAGATTTTGTCGTGTCAGCAGCGTCTCACCCAGCCAAGCGCCGCCGCATGGCACCACATGAGGAACCAAGACCCTCATGTTCACGTGATATTACCTCATGTTCACATAGCACCCGTACTTTGCATAGACAGGCTTCAGCTCCTGGTACATGGTGTGCAACGATTCTTCGCCGTCGTGCCGGTGTTTCGTCTTGCAGGACACAAGGTGTACTTGTGTAGAGTGATGGTATTACAAACCTTTTCCCTGATACTGGTGAGGACGTGTGTGAAATAGACTATTTTACAGCATTTAATGATGAGACGCTCATGGAATATATTGTACACCAAACGAACCTTCATGCAGCTCATCTCATTGGAAAAATATAACAGAATTTTCACGATTACAGCATTGGAAAAACACCACTGTAGGTGAAATGTATTTATTTTTGGCACTATGTATGTTGATGAAACATTGTGTAAAACATATTATCTCAGATTATTGGAGCAAAGACCAGACTGTTCCAACACCTTAGTTCGGGAAATATATGTCCCAAGACAGGTTTCAGATACTCCTCAGGTGTCTTCATTTTGCAAGTAATGAAAACCGGACAGAGATTGATAGACTTTGGAGAGTCAGGCATATTATGAATGAAGTGATTGGAAAGCACAGATATTTCAACGTACCAGGACAGAAGCTGGTGACTGACGAATCCCTTGTGCTTTTCAAAGGACGTGTTGGGTTCAAGCAGTATATTCCCTCCAAACACAACAGATTTGGATTGAAATTCGTTGTTCTTTGTGACTGTGAAACAGGATACGTGTTACACATGATTCTGTATTCTATTAGCAATGTAGACATTCCCGGTAACGACCAACATGGTTTCTCAGGTAGTGTGGTAAAGTTACTGATGGCACCATGGATGAACAAGGGCCACATTTTATACACAGATAACTACTATACAAGTCCCTTACTAGCTAGGTTCTTGATTGAAAATAGAACTGGAGTGTGTGGCACAGTAAAGCCAAGAAGACGAGAAATGCCAGTGTTTGACAATAATCTTGAAGTTGGTGACTGCCAGCTAAGAAAAAGTGATCAAATACTCTCAGTTAGGTGGAAAGACGAGAGAAGTGAACTTGCTGACAACCGTTCATGATGGTACAATGGTGAACAGTGGCAAGGTGAACCGAGTAACAAAACAACCAGTATATAAGCCAGATTGTCTTCTTGACTATAATATCAACATGCGTTTGGTTGATAAACGTGACATGATGGTGGGCGCTGTCGAGTGTGTTAGGAAAACATTGAAGTGGATGAAAAAAATGTTTTTCCATCTGGTTGACGTAAGCATGCTGAACAGCTACAATATGTATCTGGTGAAAACTGGACGTAAACCAAGTTTCTGTTCGTTTGGTTTTACACTTGTGACAAAGTTACTAACAAAGTTTGGCAAAGAAATTCCTGGCATACAAAGACCCCATCATGAACCCAGTGTTGCAACATGCTGCTACACCCAGGCTCACTTACACGGAGGCCTTTCAAGCACACAGACTAAAACATTTGCCACCAGCTGGAAAGCGTGCATATAGACCAACGTGATTGCATAGTTTGTAGAACAAAAAAAAAAAAAAAAAAGAGAGACCACAGAAACGTAAACTAGTGCAAATATGGTGTGAAGTGTGTGCAGTCCCGTTGTGCGCTGTCAACTGCTTCAACGACTACCACTATCTCCAAGACTTCTAAATGTACAATGATGTTGCAAAAACCTGTAAATAGTGAGTGGATGTGTGTAAATATAATAATGAAAAATGTGAATACATACATGGCGTAATTGAAAACATTTGTGTGTGCATTATTGTGACACTATTAATCAGGTGTATACTTAATGTATGCAAGTTGCATTATAATTCAACATCAAGTAATATTATATGCAACACAATAAGTGAAAAAGTAGAGTTGAGTATAGTCTTTACTTAGCCAGGTCTCTGTTAAAATAATAAATGATAGTTTAGTACCTAATGCTGTGAGTAGTGCATTTATATCATCAAATTTTTTACCAAGTGATCTGACATTTTGGTTGAAAACTGATAGGCAAGTGTTATTTTGGAGGTTTTTTTTTTTTGTGCAAAGTTTGGTGTGTAATAGGTGCAGTAGTGATGATCAATATGGTGGTTATTGTAGATGTGTGACAGCAGATTTAGTTGAGGATCAATATCAGCTTGCATGTAGATGCAATGGAGTCAAGATACAATAAGGCAAGCAATTACACAACAGTAAAATACTATATCTGCTGTAAATATCAAATAACTATAACAAAAACACACACAAAAAAGTCAAATAAAGATCACTGTAGTTAGACAAGAAGGATACACAAGTAAAAACAAAAATCAATAAAGATTGACAAGAATAATGTTCAATAATAATATGGAATTAATGAAGACAAAAAAATTACAAGGTTAATCTTAATTAATTAATACTGACTTAAATAATCATAAAGTAATATAATTTTAATGATAATTAACTATAATTAGCTTAGTTATGATCCTATAATTAATATATAAGAAAAATATGAACTTAATTAAATCCAATAAGTGAACAATATAAATCAAAATACCATTAAATTTAAAGATAACAGAGTAAGATAATACATTTGAGTAAGATTTTACTAAGATACTGAGGTAGATGCTTACATAAGTACATGGAGACTTTACTGAGATGTTAGGAACTTTTATGGATGAGAGAGCATTATTTAACCAATAGAGTGAAAGACAGCACCTTGGACAAGGTTAGGCCAGGTTAGGCTCAGACACTCATGAGATATTTTCAGTATTGGCATTGGAAAGATTCTGGTTTTCAGATATGCCACAGTCATTAAAGGTCAGTAGTTGTTGGTCACACTTTATTTCATATCTTCTTCCTGCTCTTTCCTTCTTTACAATGATCGTTCCATTCCTAGTGTAGCGCTGCTTAATAACACCTGGGTTTTGTTGGTGAATTTGATGCAGTCTGTAGAGGAGGGATCCATGCTGCTTGGTAAGGCACTCATTTATATAGAGGTTGGTTTTTTGTTTTGCAGCTGTTTGTATGAGGTCATACTTAGCAGCCTGATTTGCAAGTTTGATGAGCATTCACGTAATGCTGTGGGGACTGTTTTAATCTTTTCTAACAGCCGATTTGATATCAACGTAGACTTTGATATTTAAAATAATTAAGGGCGTGAGCTACATTACAGCAGTTCTCACCTTGTAGTTCCTCTGGTAGATCCGCAGAGCTAATGATCAGAGAGTTGTGAAGTTGTTGTTGTTCTAAGGCGTCTTCAGAGGCCGCCTGGTGCATCTGGAGATTTATTTATTTTTCCAGCTTTTGAAGGATGTCGCTTTATCCTGGTTGCATTTCCCCTGGTCATAATCTTATTTATTTGCTCCATTGTGTCACTTGTGAATTGCTTGATTGTTGGTCATCGAAGATTAAAGGAGGCGGACATAGTTTGTTGTTGATGGGAGACCGTGGCTTGGAGGGGCCTCAATTGCTTCCGAGGAAACTAGATTGAAACTACACAATCTACACTAAATTGTGTAGGTTCTTCAGCCATTTGTTGTCCCGCAATGGTTTGAAATTTATACAGGGAGGCATAGATTGAGTGAATTCCACAGCTTGAGTTTTGAGTTGAGTCGTTGGCAGCAGCTGGGAGAGAGGGTTGGTAACGCCAGATGCTGTGTTTACCAACACTGGCGATGATCCCAGTGTTGCCGTTGTTTCATTTGGGTCTCTTGGTAACAAGTTGAATGGGCGAGAGGCACCTCTACCTTGCCTGTTGCCAGGTTTGGACATGTTTACGGTGGTAGATACTTGGTAATGTTTACAGAGGTAGATACGTGGAGATTGGTAGTGGAGGTGGGTTAAGAATATGGTGTACGCCTGGCAGCAGGGTCATACATAAACAGGCACAATGAATATTTGTTATTTATGGTTGATTACTGTTGAAGTTTCCTGTGAGTTATGGCATATTAAGTCTCCATGCACTTACCTCTTGCTAGACAGCAGTTAGGCAATGTAGTGTTGGGTGGAGACAAAATTAACCCAAATTTTCTGCCACAGTGCCAGTGTCTTTTGCCTGCATTCCCGCATAGTTATCTGGAAGAGGAAAGAATACAACCCTCTTCCCCACCCTTCCTGTTGAAGGAATAGAGGTATGAAGAAACCCCAGAACTGGTTGATACCTGGTTGGTTGATATCTGGTTGATGGGGTTCTGGGAGTTCTACTCCCCAAGCCCGGCCCGAGGCCAGGCTTGACTTGTGAGAGTTTGGTCCACTAGGCTGTTGCTTGCAGCGACCCGCAGGCCCACATATCCACCACAGTTTGGTTGGTTCGGCACTCCTTGGAGAAAATTATCTAGTTTTCTCTTGAAGGTGTCCACGGTTGTTCCGGCAATATTTCTTATGCTCACTGGGAGGATGTTGAACAACCGTGGACCTCTGATGTTTATACAGTGTTCTCTGATTGTGCCTATGGCACCCCTGCTCTTCACTGGTTCTATTCTGCATTTTCTTCCAAAATGAAGAATCTTCATTTTGAATCAAAATTAAAATCTTCCAAAAAACTGAAGACAAAACTCACAAGAAAAACACAGAAACCACAATGGTACCCCCAGCACCAGGCCTGGAACCACAATAGGACCCCAGCACTGGGCCAGGCACCACGATGGGACCCCAGCACTGGGCCAGGCACCACGATGGGACCCCAGCACCGGGCCAGGCACCTGAGCCAAGCCATCCACCCAAAATGGGATGAGACACAAACTCCAGAAACCTGCTGTGAGCCATACCCAATTGTCTGAGTGTCAAACAAGAAAGCCCCTGAACCCCAGGATGCACTACACAAAATATCTTTGGATGGTTGACAGTATCTGGATAGTCACCAGTAACTGGACAATTGCCAGTGACCAGTCACCAATGTCTGGTTACTAGCATCTGGATGGTCACCAATATCTGGATGGTCACCATTATCTGGATGGTCACCATTATCTGGATGGTCACCAATATCTAGAGGGTCACCATTATCTAGAGGGTCACCAGTATCTAGAGGGTCACAGTATCTAGAGGGTCACAGTATCTAGAGGGTCACCAGTATCTAGAGGGTCACAGTATCTAGAGGGTCACAGTATCTAGAGGGTCACCATTATCTAGAGGGTCACAGTATCTAGAGGGTCACCAGTATCTAGAGGGTCACAGTATCTAGAGGGTCACAGTATCTAGAGGGTCACCAGTATCTAGAGGGTCACAGTATCTAGAGGGTCACCAGTATCTAGAGGGTCACCATTATCTAGAGGGTCACAGTATCTAGAGGGTCACCAGTATCTAGAGGGGCACAGTATCTAGAGGGTCACAGTATCTGGAGGGTCACAGTATCTAGAGGGTCACCAGTATCTAGAGGGTCACAGTATCTAGAGGGTCACCAGTATCTAGAGGGTCACCAGTATCTAGAGGGTCACCATTATCTAGAGAGTCACCATTATCTAGAGGGTCACAGTATCTATAGGGTCACAGTATCTATAGGGTCACAGTATCTAGAGGGTCACAGTATCTAGAGGGTCACCAGTATCTAGAGGGTCACCAGTATCTAGAGGGTCACCATTATCTAGAGGGTCACCATTATCTAGAGGGTCACAGTATCTAGAGGGGTCACAGTATCTATAGGGTCACAGTATCTAGAGGGTCACAGTATCTAGAGGGTCACCAGTATCTAGAGGGTCACCAGTATCTAGAGGGTCACCAGTATCTAGAGGGTCACAGTATCTAGAGGGGTCACAGTATCTATAGGGTCACAGTATCTAGAGGGTCACAGTATCTAGAGGGTCACAGTATCTAGAGGGTCACCAGTATCTAGAGGGTCACCAGTATCTAGAGGGTCACAGTATCTAGAGGGTCACCAGTATCTAGAGGGTCACCAGTATCTAGAGGGTCACAGTATCTAGAGGGTCACAGTATCTAGAGGGTCACCATTATCTAGAGGGTCACAGTATCTAGAGGGGTCACAGTATCTATAGGGTCACAGTATCTAGAGGGTCACCAGTATCTAGAGGGTCACAGTATCTAGAGGGTCACAGTATCTAGAGGGGTCACAGTATCTATAGTGTCACAGTATCTAGAGGGTCACCAGTATCTAGAGGGTCACAGTATCTAGAGGGTCACAGTATCTAGAGGGTCACCAGTATCTAGAGGGTCACCATTATCTAGAGGGTCACAGTATCTAGAGGTCACAGTATCTAGAGGGTCACCAGTATCTAGAGGGTCACAGTATCTAGAGGGTCACAGTATCTAGAGGGTCACAGTATCTAGAGGGTCACAGTATCTAGAGGGTCACAGTATCTAGAGGGTCACCAGTATCTAGAGGGTCACCAGTATCTAGAGGGTCACAGTATCTAGAGGGTCACAGTATCTAGAGGGTCACAGTATCTAGAGGGGTCACAGTATCTATAGGGTCACAGTATCTAGAGGGTCACCAGTATCTAGAGGGTCACCAGTATCTAGAGGGTCACCAGTATCTAGAGGGTCACAGTATCTAGAGGGTCACCAGTATCTAGAGGGTCACAGTATCTAGAGGGGTCACAGTATCTATAGGGTCACAGTATCTAGAGGGTCACAGTATCTAGAGGGTCACCAGTATCTAGAGGGTCACCAGTATCTAGAGGGTCACAGTATCTAGAGGGTCACCAGTATCTAGAGGGTCACCAGTATCTAGAGGGTCACCAGTATCTAGAGGGTCACAGTATCTAGAGGGTCACCAGTATCTAGAGGGTCACCAGTATCTAGAGGGTCACCAGTATCTAGAGGGGTCACAGTATCTATAGGGTCACAGTATCTAGAGGGTCACAGTATCTAGAGGGTCACAGTATCTAGAGGGTCACCAGTATCTAGAGGGTCACCAGTATCTAGAGGGTCACAGTATCTAGAGGGTCACAGTATCTAGAGGGTCACCATTATCTAGAGGGTCACAGTATCTAGAGGGTCACAGTATCTAGAGGGTCACCAGTATCTAGAGGGTCACAGTATCTAGAGGGTCACAGTATCTAGAGGGTCACCAGTATCTAGAGGGTCACCAGTATCTAGAGGGTCACCAGTATCTAGAGGGTCACAGTATCTAGAGGGTCACAGTATCTAGAGGGTCACCAGTATCTAGAGGGTCACCAGTATCTAGAGGGTCACAGTATCTAGAGGGTCACAGTATCTAGAGGGTCACCATTATCTAGAGGGTCACAGTATCTAGAGGGTCACAGTATCTAGAGGGTCACAGTATCTAGAGGGTCACAGTATCTAGAGGGTCACAGTATCTAGAGGGTCACCAGTATCTAGAGGGTCACCAGTATCTAGAGGGTCACCAGTATCTAGAGGGTCACAGTATCTAGAGGGTCACCATTATCTAGAGGGTCACAGTATCTAGAGGGTCACAGTATCTAGAGGGTCACCAGTATCTAGAGGGTCACCAGTATCTAGAGGGTCACAGTATCTAGAGGGTCACAGTATCTAGAGGGTCACCAGTATCTAGAGGGTCACCAGTATCTAGAGGGTCACCAGTATCTAGAGGGTCACCAGTATCTAGAGGGTCACAGTATCTAGAGGGTCACAGTATCTAGAGGGTCACAGTATCTAGAGGGTCACAGTATCTAGAGGGTCACCAGTATCTAGAGGGTCACAGTATCTAGAGGGTCACCAGTATCTAGAGGGTCACAGTATCTAGAGGGTCACAGTATCTAGAGGGTCACCAGTATCTAGAGGGTCACAGTATCTAGAGGGTCACAGTATCTAGAGGGTCACCAGTATCTAGAGGGTCACAGTATCTAGAGGGTCACAGTATCTAGAGGGTCACAGTATCTAGAGGGTCACAGTATCTAGAGGGTCACAGTATCTAGAGGGTCACCAGTATCTAGAGGGTCACAGTATCTAGAGGGTCACCAGTATCTAGAGGGTCACAGTATCTAGAGGGTCACAGTATCTAGAGGGTCACAGTATCTAGAGGGTCACAGTATCTAGAGGGTCACAGTATCTAGAGGGTCACCAGTATCTAGAGGGTCACCAGTATCTAGAGGGTCACAGTATCTAGAGGGTCACAGTATCTAGAGGGTCACCAGTATCTAGAGGGTCACAGTATCTAGAGGGTCACAGTATCTAGAGGGTCACAGTATCTAGAGGGTCACAGTATCTAGAGGGTCACCAGTATCTAGAGGGTCACAGTATCTAGAGGGTCACAGTATCTAGAGGGTCACAGTATCTAGAGGGTCACAGTATCTAGAGGGTCACCAGTATCTAGAGGGTCACCAGTATCTAGAGGGTCACAGTATCTAGAGGGTCACAGTATCTAGAGGGTCACAGTATCTAGAGGGTCACCAGTATCTAGAGGGTCACAGTATCTAGAGGGTCACAGTATCTAGAGGGTCACCAGTATCTAGAGGGTCACCAGTATCTAGAGGGTCACAGTATCTAGAGGGTCACCAGTATCTAGAGGGTCACCAGTATCTAGAGGGTCACAGTATCTAGAGGGTCACCAGTATCTAGAGGGTCACCAGTATCTAGAGGGTCACAGTATCTAGAGGGTCACAGTATCTAGAGGGTCACCAGTATCTAGAGGGTCACCAGTATCTAGAGGGTCACCAGTATCTAGAGGGTCACAGTATCTAGAGGGTCACAGTATCTAGAGGGTCACAGTATCTAGAGGGTCACAGTATCTAGAGGTCACAGTATCTAGAGGGTCACCAGTATCTAGAGGGTCACAGTATCTAGAGGGTCACAGTATCTAGAGGGTCACAGTATCTAGAGGGTCACAGTATCTAGAGGGTCACCAGTATCTAGAGGGTCACAGTATCTAGAGGTCACAGTATCTAGAGGGTCACAGTATCTAGAGGGTCACAGTATCTAGAGGGTCACAGTATCTAGAGGGTCACAGTATCTAGAGGGTCACAGTATCTAGAGGGTCACAGTATCTAGAGGGTCACAGTATCTAGAGGGTCACAGTATCTAGAGGGTCACAGTATCTAGAGGGTCACCAGTATCTAGAGGGTCACCAGTATCTAGAGGGTCACCAGTATCTAGAGGGTCACCAGTATCTAGAGGGTCACAGTATCTAGAGGGTCACAGTATCTAGAGGGTCACAGTATCTAGAGGGTCACAGTATCTAGAGGTCACAGTATCTAGAGGGTCACAGTATCTAGAGGGTCACAGTATCTAGAGGGTCACCAGTATCTAGAGGGTCACAGTATCTAGAGGTCACCAGTATCTAGAGGGTCACAGTATCTAGAGGGTCACAGTATCTAGAGGGTCACAGTATCTAGAGGGTCACCAGTATCTAGAGGGTCACAGTATCTAGAGGGTCACAGTATCTAGAGGGTCACCAGTATCTAGAGGGTCACAGTATCTAGAGGGTCACCAGTATCTAGAGGGTCACCAGTATCTAGAGGGTCACAGTATCTAGAGGGTCCACAG
The DNA here is from genome assembly GCF_040958095.1 of Procambarus clarkii. NCBI lineage: Eukaryota > Metazoa > Arthropoda > Malacostraca > Decapoda > Cambaridae > Procambarus > Procambarus clarkii. The sequence continues at coordinate 46,093,703 of NC_091163.1, forward strand.
TATCTAGAGGGTCACCAGTATCTAGAGGGTCACAGTATCTAGAGGGTCACCAGTATCTAGAGGGTCACAGTATCTAGAGGGGTCACAGTATCTAGAGGGTCACCAGTATCTAGAGGGTCACAGTATCTAGAGGGTCACCAGTATCTAGAGGGTCACCAGTATCTAGAGGGTCACAGTATCTAGAGGGTCACAGTATCTAGAGGGTCACCAGTATCTAGAGGGTCACCAGTATCTAGAGGGTCACAGTATCTAGAGGGTCACCAGTATCTAGAGGGTCACCAGTATCTAGAGGGTCACAGTATCTAGAGGGGTCGTCAGTATCTGGACAGCTGCCAGTAACTGAACAGCTGCCAGTAACTGAACAGCTGCCAGTAACTGAACAGCTGCCAGTAACTGAACAGCTGCCAGTAACTGAACAGTTGCCAGTAACTAAACAGTTGCCAGTAACTAAACAGTTGCCAGTAACTAAACAGTTGCCAGTAACTAAACAGTTGCCAGTAACTGAACAGCTGCCAGTAACTGAACAGCTGCCAGTAACTGAACAGCTGCCAGTAACTAAACAGTTGCCAGTAACTAAACAGCTGCCAGTAACTAAACAGCTGCCAGTAACTGAACAACTGCCAGTAACTGAACAGCTGCCAGTAACTGAACAGTTGCCAGTAACTAAACAGCTGCCAGTAACTAAACAGCTGCCAGTAACTAAACAGCTGCCAGTAACTAAACAGCTGCCAGTAACTGAACAGCTGCCAGTAACTGAACAGCTGCCAGTAACTGAACAGTTGCCAGTAACTAAACAGTTGCCAGTAACTAAACAGCTGCCAGTAACTAAACAGCTGCCAGTAACTAAACAGCTGCCAGTAACTGAACAGCTGCCAGTAACTAAACAGCTGCCAGTAACTGAACAGCTGCCAGTAACTGAACAGTTGCCAGTAACTGAACAGCTGCCAGTAACTGAACAGCTGCCAGTAACTAAACAGCTGCCAGTAACTGAACAGCTGCCAGTAACTGAACAGCTGCCAGTAACTAAACAGCTGCCAGTAACTGAACAGCTGCCAGTAACTAAACAGCTGCCAGTAACTGAACAGTTGCCAGTAACTGAACAGCTGCCAGTAACTAAACAGCTGCCAGTAACTGAACAGCTGCCAGTAACTGAACAGTTGCCAGTATTTGAAAGATTGCCACAATTTAGACAATCACCAGTCAATTGTCACCAGACAATTACCATATCTGAACAGGTCCCAGTATCCGGACAGTTGCCATATCTGGACAGGTGCTAGCATCTGAAAGGTTACCATTATCTGGACAGTCACCAGTAACCAGACACTTGCCAGTAACTGGATGGTTGCCACTATCAGGACGGTTACCAGTAACTAGATGGTCACCAATATCCAGATGGTTTCCAGTACCTGAATGGTCACCAATATCCAGATGGTTTCCAGTACCTGAATGGTCACCAATATCCAGATGGTTTCCAGTACCTGAATGGTCACCAATATCCAGATGGTTTCCAGTACCTGAATGGCCACCAATATCCAGATGGTTTCCAGGACCTGAATGGCCACCAATATCCAGATGGTTTCTAGTACCTGAATGGCCACCAATATCCTGACAGTTACCACTACCCAGCCGCCAGCATCCGGATGGTCGCCAGTATTTGGATGGTCACCAATATCTGGAAGGTCATCAGTATTTGGATGGTCACCAATATCGGGAAGGTCATCAGTATTTGGATGGTCACCAATATCTGGAAGGTCATCAGTATTTGGACATTTGTCTGTATCTTTCTCGGTTAATCAGCAGAGGCAGTACCTCACTTTCCAGGTCGATGATTAGATCAATATAGTCCAAACACTAACAATTCGATAAGTCAATGTCCAAGCCCCAGCAATTCCATAGGCCTATGTCCATACGCCAACACTTGCATAGGCCTATGTAAGACAATGGTGGAGCATACAGCACTCAAGTACTTATGGTGGATGATGAGAGTGCGAGGAACAAGGACCTGATTCATGAAGCTCCATGTATTTCTTCGTAAGTAGGTTTGCTACGAAGGTTCCCAAGTGCCGGCTAAGAACGCGCCAAAGGGCAATTCAGAGAAGTAAACTTACGAAGATTTCTAAGTAGTTCACTTAGGTCTCGCTAGATGTCACTACGCTTTTAGTTTGGCCAATCAGAGAGAAGGTAACATTTTTCATCTTACAGTTATAGCCAATCACGACGCTGCCATATCAGAGTTTATCCGTGACCACTTGCGACATATTTACGCCAAATGTTCTTATAAAATTAGTATATTTCGAAGTAAAACAATGTTTTTTCAACTTGTACAGTCAGCACCGACATTGTAGTATACAAATATGTTACATTTTTTGTTTACCTACATATTTCTAAGAGATAGTGTATAGCTCCCCTTCTCGCTCCCAAGACTTGAGGAGCGATGGTATCTATTTACGTATATATTTACCTAAATTTACCCAAGGGCCACTAACTATCTAGTGGCCTCGACGAGGACAAAAAGCCAGGGGCTTGTTAAGTCCCACTAATTGTCCTAATGATATTTTCTAGCTGGATTTTAGCAGGTACGGCTTCAGCGGGTAGGCAGTTCCATGGGTTTTAACCATCTGGGTAAAAAAACATCGTTTTTCAGTCTTACTTGGGAGGACATACTCTCCAACACTATATCTGTGATTGCCCTGTTACAGTATCAGTGACTTCATACCAGATGATATGAGGCACTTTGAGCTCTGTAATTACTTCATACACTCAGGAATATTGGAAGATATTCTTGTGTTGTACCCAGATTTTGTCAGTGGGAGCTAATAGGTCAGCCTTAAGTATTTTGTTCTCTCCTGATTCCATGTATGACTGGCCGTCCTGTGAGGTGAGGATGTTGGATGAGTTTGTAGCTGGTTTTTTATCTAGACTATTTATTTATTATTATTATTTATTAATATATATATAAGAAGGTACATTGGGATTGTGAGGCTACATAGCATAGTGATTATATTCTTGTAAAGCCACTAGTACGTGCAGCGTTTCGGGCAGGTCCTTAATCTAACGTAAATACTAGCAAAATTTATAAAAATGATAACAGGTAATGTTATCTGTTAGTCAGGTAAGGAAACAAAGAAAAAAAGTTGAGAGAAATTAGAAAGTATATTAAAGCACATTGGTAGCTCAAATTGATTGCATTGACAGCTTGAATGATAGTTTAACAAAAATTACAAGGCACAATACAGCATATTGCTAGCACTGAAAAGAAGACAGCAATGATCACAAAGGTAATATTGTTTGGATTAAGTACATAAAGATTGGGAGATTGGGTAACACTAGATACAGACCAAATTTAAAGCACAGTGTAGGAAACTATGAAGATGAAATTAGGTACTTTTTGGTTTTGTTTTTGAATGAGGTAAAAGTCTGACAGCTTTTCAATTCATTAGGGAGTGAGTTCCATAGACTAGGTCCCTTTATTTGCATAGTGTTTACACAGATTAAGTTTGACTCTGGGGATATCAAGGAGATATTTATTTCTGGTGTGGTGATAATGGGTCCTATTACATCTGTCCAGGGAGAGTTTCAGAGAATGAACTATATGGTCCTTCATACAGAATAGGGAAGCAGCACATTGCTGTGTATGCCTAAGCATGTTAAAAAAATACATTGTTTGAGAGGAGTCTTGTAGAAACTAGTAAGAGAACTGTAGTTATAATATAATGTTTCCATGATTCAGTGCTTACCTCTTGTGAAAATCGTGAAGTTATTGTTTAGTCAGAGTTGATTTATTTTTTGTATTGAGGCAGGTATTTTCTCCCCTGATTCCATGTATGACTAACCATCCTGTGAGATGGGAGTATTAGATGAACTTATAGCTAGTTTTTTATCTACACTGTGTAATCTTCCACATAGAATAGGGTAGCAGCACATTGCTATGTATACCTAAGCTTCTTAATACAAAAATATCAGTAATAAAGATATTAAATTAAAGTTTGTGTCATTACCAATATTATCCTTATTAAATCATGTTAACCATGGATCATTAAGATCTAATGTTGATATGTAATACAGAAGTCATATTTCTTTTGAATCATTCATTAAATTGTGCATTATGTCTCAATATTTCACTTCTTTGGATATAATGTACTGTATAGTACAAAAAGATAGAATAAAAATAAACCAGTAATATTTCTTTCATTATATGTTTTATTTAAATAACTGCATCAATATTTTTACAGCTGACAGGATTTGTTTCTCACAGGTGCATTATTTGTTAAAAAATTAGGTTTATTGCTACACACAATGGTGCTACATAGCCTTCCCAGCTTGGTGCCTTCTTTTGATAATTACTTACTGATTGTTACACAGCCAAATTGTGTAACAGGAAGAGGTCTTGGACACAAATTTGTTCCATGCTAAATGTAGAGGAATCAGCTGAGCATTCCTCAAATAAAATAGGCTGCCTCAGCTTATAAGGTAAATAAAATAAGCATTTCTCAAATAAGTAGCTGACTCACCTCACTTCCTTAATGCTACATAGCCTTCCCGACATGGTGCCTTCTTTTAATAATTACTGGTTCCACACACCCAAATTGTGTAACAGGAAGAGGAACCCTACTTCCCTCTCTCTTTTTTTTAATAGTCCATATAGTCATAATTATAGGTTTAATTATTCAATGAGAAAAGTTTTTGAAGTTTTTACCCTAACCTAACATCTTTGTGCAGGATATTTTTCCTTTGTGTCCCACCCATGATTTAATTTCAAAATAAAACCAAACAAAATAAATTAAATGTGTGTATGTATAGCTAAGGTACACCCTTACTGATTACTAGGTGAACAGGGGCATTTGGTGATAGTAAATGCTCCCATCAGGCAGGGCTCATAACCTTCTCTCATATTTCAGGTTCACCAGTGTTTATTTACTTAATGACTACTCGTATAATATCTTGCTATTATAAAACTAATTCTCCTATCATAAAAGACATATTTACTTCAAGTTTCAAGCAGAGAAACTTGTGGTAATTAGACGGACCGGACGTAGCCGCCACGAAGGGGCTAAGAAGAAAAACATTGGTAGCTAAGAAGAAAAACATTGGTAGCTAAGAAGAAAACCATTGCTAAGTACCTTGGTGAATGTGGCCCAAGGTGGTCAGGTGGAGCCAGTGACTCCTTTCTTCAACAGTTTTGTCTCTTCCTCGTGGTATATCCTCAATGTCTTCAGTGGTGTGCCCTCACCACACACTTACACTGCCACAACTGTCTTGTGAGTATTGTGGGAGGGACAATTTGGCGGGTATTTTGGACACAGGAGACCGTCTTTAAGATAGGCGAGGAGCGTCAGTGTTATCTCACGGGTCGTGTACACGTCCAATAGTGGAACCTTTGTTGTGATGACGTCACTCGCTCGCTTCCCCGCCACCTTCCTTCTTCCATTTTCTTTGGTTACTGATCTTTGCCCACACTTATGTCTAATGTTGGGTTTTATTTAGTTATTATTTACCGGTATGTATTTATTTATATTTATTTATTTATATTGAAGAAGGTAGAGTGGGTTGTGAAAGCACAACATTGGTGATTGAGTGTTACATCACTCAACGACAGGGAATCTACATCAACGAGTGCTTGACTAGAAAAAGACAGCAACTCCTCTACCGCCTGCGTCAAATCCGTCATCAAAACCCAGATGTGATTCATCAGTGCTTCGTTAGAGATGGCTTGATTAAAGTGAGAAAGACTTCAGTAGGTAAAATGTTTACAATTGCTAATGAGGATAACCTCAACACTTTCTTCACCCAATGTGGTTTGTCTCACCTTATTATCACTCTCAATGAGTCAACATAATTAACCCCCTTGTCACCTAGTGCGGGCTACGTATCCTAAGTCTCTTTGTTTCACTTTTTAAATTAATTTTTAATTTAATTTTTACTAGTCATTTATTGGACTTAGTTAACTGAGTGCTTTAATATTTCTTTAGGTCTTATTTTGAGATATTTGAGATATATACAAGAGTTGTTACATTCTTGTACAGCCACTAGTACGCGTAGCGTTTCGGGCAGGTCCCTGGAATACGATCCCCTGCCGCGAAGAATCGTTTTTTCATCCAAGTACACATTTTACTGTTGCGTTAAACAGAGGCTACAGTTAAGGAATTGCGCCCAGTAAATCCTCCCCGGCCAGGATACGAACCCATGACATAGCGCTCGCGGATTATTAATTATACGTTCATAACTAAACTACTTATAGCAGATCATTTTGAATGAAATATTGACACATCGCTGGAACATTGGTTATAGAATTGTCTTTAAATTCACGTATCTTTTAGCACTCCATCACATAGTGACGGAGGATGTGCGAATAATTTTGTTGACACAATTTACATATGATCAGGTCTACATCAGCAGATAATGAGAATTCCCAGAGATACTTGTAACCGAGTCTAAGCCGAGCAGTAGTAACATCTAGAAGTCTGCTGATTTTATTGGATGAACCATAGATGTGTGGCTCCTCTTGCATGATAGTATGATGATAGATGGAATTACTGGTGTCAAATTCACTTTGCCTCAGTTCTACAAGATCTTGTTGAAGTTCTCGGTGTACTGCTGCTCTCATATTGCTCATTGACAATCCAAGGTTACACTCAACGGCTCCTTTAAAGGCAGATTCTTTGGCTAACTTATCAGCTCTATCATGCATTCGGAGGCCAACATGAGATGGAGACCACATGAAATGGACTCTGTTACCATCCTTAATAATTTTGTTGTATTTGTGTCTAGCTTCGGATACGAGCATGTTACAGTTATGTCTTAAAGAGTTGAGAGCATTTAAGGATGATAAGGAGTCACTTACAATTAATGTATCAAGTTTTGAGACTTGTACACATTTCAGTGCAAGGATCAAGGCAAATAGTTCAGTCTGGAGGGTAGAGACTCAGTTGCTTATACGGACTCCCCACTCAAAGTATAGGCCATCGCCCATTGTCAGGACAACTGCACTTCCAGCTGCACCCGTGGTGCGGTGTAGGGAACCATCAGTGTATATAATTTGAGAGAGAGAATGCTCTGTGGACAGAGCATCAATATGGCTTAAGGCGTTGAGCTTTGCCTCAAGACGAAGCTTGGGCTGATCTCTAATTTGCTTCTTGGGTGGAAAGGGAGGGATTAAAACTGGAAAGGGTGTAACCTCCCACGGTGCAGGAAAGTGCCGTTGTTGTTTCTCTTGGTACAAATCATGAACTCCATACATTCTGAGTTGAGTTCCAGTTTTGTTATCCATTTGGAACAATGCTGATCTTCAATAAAGAAATTCTGGGGGGCTTCTGTGCAAGGATTAGGATGAGTTAGCCTAAGCATTTTTATACCAATTTGACAGTTAATTTCAGTAACACGATCAACAACGCTCAGAATATTAAGTTCCTTTCTCATATTAAGTATCTTTGTGGTACGAGGGCACCCAAGGATTATCCTCAAGGCTTCGTTCTGCAATTTTTCAAGCCCTCCAAGCTTTCTTTCAGGCATCAAAACAAGCAGAGGTGCAGCATAATCCACTAAAGCTCTGATGTATGCAAAGTACATCATTTTGACAATGCTGACATTGGCACCATAGCCTGAGTGATAACCTGCAACAGCCTTGAGAGCTCGGAGCCTCTCTTTAAACTGATGACAGAGTCTGAATACAACAGGACCATACAGTGGCACCTCAAGGCCAAGGTATTTGAATCTGTTTACATAGTCAAGCTGGGAGCCATCAGACAGTTGCATCTTGCGAACAGCTCCTCCCTGCCTGGGTGGGCGCAGATTGTGTATCTTTGTTTTCTCTGCTGAGATAATTAAACCTAGGTCCTGACATGAGTCTAATACAGAGTTAAGAGTGTTCTGCGTGTTAGCATACCCAGTGGTGTGTATCATTATATCATCAGCATAGCTAATGATGTGGACGTTGGGTTTGCTCGGTATAGAGTTTAACAGCGTGTTTATTAAGATATTAAATAAGGTAGGACTGAGGACACCTCCCTGCGGGGTGCCTAGTTCAAAGTCTCTTGTTACACTTCTATGCCCCTGGAAAAATACAGATGACTTCCTGTTGGATAAGTAACCCCTGATCCAGCAAAGAAGCCGACCACCAATATTCATTCTTGCAAGCTCACTCAAGATAACATGTCTATTTGCAATATCAAAGGCAGACTTAAGATCTAGGAAGGTGGTATATGACTTTTCAGTGTGCAGGGTAAGAAAGGTGGTGATGCAATGATGCACACTCCTTCCATGCATGAAGCCATATATCTGGGGGGATAGCATGGTTCTTACTCTATGGAGGAGACGGTTTAGGACCATTCTCTCGAATGTTTTGCAAATGCAGCTAGTAAGGGAAATTGGGCGGAAAGCATTCTCTTGATTTGGCTTGGGAATTGGAATGATTATACTGTTGGTCCAAGAGATAGGAAGCTCCCCAGTAACATAGCTCATATTATACAGCTCAAGCAGGGGATTCCCTGGTACTAAAGGGAGCAGACGCAATATGTCATAAGTGATACCATCTTCACCGGGGGATGTGGCTTTGCCTTTGTTTAGGGCCGCGAGTAATTCAAACTCAGTAAATGGCACGTTGCATTCATCTTCCTTGTGGAGCATGAAGTCAACGAGCCTTTCTCGATCTCCGTAACCAGCATTTAATCTGAACTGTATGTCTGGGGGAAGATTATTGAAGCTAGAGGTGGTTGCCCAAGCATGGACTAACTCGTTTGCTCTGTGTAGAGGGTGAGGGTGTGCTACTTGGCCGATCTTATCGCCTTTAATTCTTTTAATATCCTTCCATGCCTGGCTGAGGGGGGTGTGAGAGTTGAGACTGTTAACAAAAGTTTCCCAGTTATCTTGCCTGAGCTCTGTCATGCGCTCCCTCGCCTTGGCTAGGGCTTTCTGAAAGAGCTTGAGCATTGCTGGCGTACGTGTTTCCCTATATGCAAGCCCAACTCGTCTGGCAGTGCGTTTCAAAGTACGCAGTTTGGGGTCATTGCAATAGGCATGGCGTTTATTACCTTTCATATCGTTGCGACTATAGGATGGTGCAGGGGGCCGACCTAAAGGGTCAGCAAACATCTGAATGCTCTGTACTAGATCGTCGTTAAATGTCTGGACTGTGGAGGGATCATAAGTGCTGTACCACTCTGACACATGAGCAACAAAGTCTTCACGTCGAGCAGGAGGAACACTGAGCCGTTTGCGTTTAAAAGTCCCACCGGGCAGGATGGTATTTCCTATACATAGAGTAGTCAATCTAGGGTGATGATCTGACAACAAATCTGTTACAATAGATGATGTGCACCAGACGTGAGAGACGTTGAAACCAACACAGAGGTCTAGAATGCCTCCACAAATACGCGTGGGTTCAAGGTCACCCACAATCTGCACATCTTGGTGACTATTTAGTAGCGACAGCAGTTGATTCCCGTTACCGTTACTGAAGCGAGAGCCACCAATGTCCTTGTGTCTAGCATTGTAGTCACCAAGAATGATGGTTGGCTCTGCTTGAGCGCAGGTCGGAAGATCAATATAATTTAACTTTCCTGCTGGAGCATATAGATTAAATACATTGAGAACAGAGTTGCCCACATAGATCCTCACTCCATGATACTGTTGACCGGCAGTTTGTTTTTTCTGGCAGAAGTTGATGGGGTACAAATTAGGAGATTGGGTAACACTAGGTACAGAGCAAATTTAAAGCTCAGTGTAGGAAACTAAGAAGATGAAATTAGGTACTTTTTGGTTTTGCTTTTAAATAAGGCAAAAGTTTTACAGTTTTTCAATTCACTAGGGAGTGAGTTCCATAGACTAGGTCCCTTAATTTGCATAGAGTGTTTACACAGATTAAGTTTGACCCTGGGGATATCAAAGAGATATTTATTTCTGGTATGGTGATAATGGGTCCTATTACATCTGTCCAGGGAGAGTTTCAGAGCATGGTTTGCATTTAAGAACAGGGTTTTGTAAATGTAGTTGACACAAGAGAATGTGTGGAGGGAGTTAATATTTAGCAAGTTTAGGGATTTAAACAAGGGAGCTGAGTGTTGTCTGAAAGCAGAGTTAGTTATTATCCTGATAGCAGATTTTTGCTGTGTGATGACGGGCTTAAGGTGGTTTGCAGTGGTAGACCCCCATGCACAGATACCATAATTAAGATAGGGGTAGATTAGTGCATAATATAGTGAGAGGAGAGCAGAGTTAGGAACATAATATCTGATTTTGGAGAGTATACCAACTGTCTTAGAGACTTTCTTAGTTATGTGTTGAATGTGGGTGCTGAAGTTGAGTCTCTTGTCTAGGAATAGGCCAAGAAATTTCCCAAGAAAAGGAATAGGTTATTTCTGCAAATAAACATTACCAACTTAGCTGTAAAACTTAGAGAGGTATAATCAGTTGCCAGGCTCCACCGACGACGTGTTCCATCGGGCAAATTGTTGCACATGTGGGTGGGGAAGCCTAACACCTCGGTTGACGTCGACTCGGGACCTGGAAGGCAATTACAATGTAGAATTCTTCTACGTGATGAACAATAGATTTATACAATACTGCAGAATTCTTCCGCAAGAAAATAATTGATATATATCCAGCACTGTAGAATTCTTCTACAGAAAATAATGAATATAATTTCCTAAATAAATTATAAAAACTGCTAGAGAAGAAACATACTAGATTTTGTTATTTTTCATTCGGTGTAATGACAACTAGCCTAAATGTTAACTGTGGCCACATAAAAAGAGAAAGGAAATAATAGTTGCCGAGCCGCGTGTCCGTTGATGGAGAGAACTGTGCAATCCTTCGTCCCCAGCTGCTGCGTGAAGGACGTTCACTATGGAGTTGTTGTTATACTGGATCCCGGACACGGCTGTTGTTTGCCACTTTCCTCCCCCGTGGACACAAGTAAGTAAGTAATTATCAAAAGAAGGCACCAAACCGGGAAGGCTATGTAGCACCATCAAGTACGCAAAATAATCAGAGGGCGCTAAATATCACCAAGGATGCCAATACGAGAACAAAAACGCATAAGGCGAACGATATCAAAAGTATCCGAGTCACCAAGAATTCTATCGAGGGACAGGTGACCGCGAGGGGCGGTCGGAAAGCAAGACACACGCTCGTCCTGGAAGTCAGGACATTCAAGAAGGACATGCACGACCGTAAGAGGGACGATGCAACTAGGACAATAAGGAGCAGGGCGGCGCTCCATCAAGTGACCATGGGTTAAGCGAGTATGGCCAATACGCAACCTCGCCAGAGCTGTTTCCCACCGCCGGTTACGGTGGAAGGAGGACGGCCACGAGGAAACACAACATTTAAGAGTACGTAGCTTGTTACCAGTAACAGACAACCAAGAAGCCTGCCAACGGGTAAGGACTGAGGAATGGATAACCGGGTAAAAGTCGGAATACGGAATGCCTTTGCGAGAGATGGGACAAGAGCGGACAGCTTCCTTGGCAGCAGCATCCGCACGCTCATTTAAAGACACACCAATATGGCTGGGAACCCAACAAAACTCAACCGACTTAAATTTACTGTGAACGAGAAACAGCCAATGCTGGATCTCGACAACTACCGGATGAACCGGATTAAAGGACCCGAGAGCCATGAGGGCACTACGAGAGTCAACAACAACCACAAAGGAAGACTGACAACGAGAAAGCAGGAGACGAAGAGCATAGAGAATAGCATAAAGTTCCGCTGTAAAGATGCTAGTCTCCGGAGGCAAGCGACACATATAAGTGCGATCAGGAAAAACAACAGAGTAGCCAACACCGTCCGCTGACTTAGACCCATCGGTGAAGACAGAAACGGAGCGGGAGTGAGAAGAAAAGTGCTCGAGGAAAAGGCGTTTGAGAACCGTAGGAGGAGTAAAAGCTTTAGTGATACGGGTCAAGGATGTACAAAACCGCGGAAGAGGGACCCTCCACGGGGGCAAAGAAGGAACAACACGAGGAGAAACATCAGAAATACGAACGGAAAGAGAATCCTGTAGGCGAGATAACCGGACAGAAAGAGGGAGGTGGTGAAGAGGAACAGGAACCGCAGGAGGGGTAAAAGTTAAAGCACGACAGAGGCGAGAGGAAGGATGTTGTAAGGACCGCGCAAGATAGCGAAGACAGTAGCGATCACGGCGGTCCTGGAGAGACAGGAAGCCAGTGTCAACATACAAGCTAAGGATGGGAGTCGAACGAAAGGCACCAGAACTGAGACGCAACCCAGTATGGTGCAAAGCATCAAGACGGCGAAGAGTAGAAGGAGAAGCAGACGAGTAAGCAGGGCAACCATAATCGAGCTTAGACAGGACGAGAGAGGAATGTAAAGCAAGGAGAGTGCGCCTATCTGCCCCCCAAGATGTATGGGACAAGACCCGAAGGAGGGTAAGGGCCTTAGAGCACTCAACACGGAGGTAAGAGATGTGGGGAGACCAAGACAAACGAGTGTCAAGAAATAACCCCAAAAGCTTCGCGGAATCTTTGTATTCAAGGGGATGACCATAAAGTGACAAAGAGGGACGAAGAACAACCCGTTTCCGCGTAAAAGTCATGGCACAAGTCTTAGAAGTAGAGAACTTGAAGCCATGACCTGTGGCCCAAGACGACACGGCATCAATGGCAAGTTGAAGCCGGCGTTGAAGGAGAGGCGAATCATCACCCTGACAACAAAGGGTAAGATCATCGACATAGAGAGCGGAGAAGACACCAGAAGGAAGAGAGGAAAGAAGACCATTGAGGGCAACCAGAAAAAGAGTAGTGCTCAGAACACTACCCTGGGGCACACCTTCGTATTGTTGAAAAGAGGGAGAGAGAGCGGTACCAAGGCGCACCCGAAAGGAATGACGAGAGAGGAAGCTGCGGAGAAAGAGAGGGAGATGACCACGAAGGCCAAAAGAATGAAGTTGAGATAGAATATGATAACGCCAAGTGGTGTCATAAGCCTTTTCTAGATCAAAAAGGACGGCAACAACGGAGGTCTTCGCAGCAAAAGCAGTACGAATATAGACCTCCAAGTTCACCAGGACATCTGTCGTGCTGCGGCACTTGCGGAAACCAAATTGAGAAGGGGAGAGGAGGTGATGGTGTTCCAGGAACCACATCAGACGAACGTTAACCATACGTTCAAAGAGTTTGCAGACACAACTTGTGAGAGCAATAGGGCGAAAGTCCTTAGGGGAAGTACCCAGAGACCCCGGTTTGCGAACAGGGAGGACAACGGCATCGAGCCAGTCCTCAGGGACTGACGACGACTCCCAGATCCGATTATACAGACTCAGTAAATACTGAGACGTGCTTGGAGGGAGATGGCGAAGCATCTCATAATGAATACCATCGGAGCCCGCCGCCATAGAACCGCAGAGGGCCAGGGCAGAACGAAGTTCAGAGAGAGAGAAGGGATCATTATAGGGAAGCTGAAGATGAGTGCAGAAATCTAAAGGACGAGACTCAAGGACAGGTTTACGAAGAAGGAAAGATTGGGGAAGATGAAGACCAGAGCTAACAGAAGAAAAGTGGGAACCCAGTTCGGAAGCGACCTGCAACGGGTCCGCCACAAGAGTATCATGGAGGTGAAGGACCGGAGAAACATCGGGAACGAACTTACCCGCTATCTTGCGGATACGCTTCCAGATCTGGGCCAGAGGGGTTTCGGACGTAATTGTTGAGACATAAGATGCCCAACATTCACGTTTAGCCGTACGGATGGCCCTACGGGCCACCGCACTCGCTTTCCGAAAGAAAAGAAAAGAATCGGTCGTCTGCCTACGGCGGTGCCTCTTCCAGGCTGCACGCTTACAGCGGACAGCCCGAGCACAGTCCGCATTCCACCAGGGAACGCACTTCCGTGGACCCCGAGAGGAAGAGCGAGGAATAGAGCGGAGGGCAGCGTTGAAGACAGTGTCATGAAAAAGGAGGAGAGCGCGAGAGAGGGGCAGAAGGGAGAGGTCAGAGAGAGTAGCACTGAGGGAAAATAGGGTCCAGTCCGCCTTAGCAAACTGCCACCTAGGGAAAGAGAGGGAAGGGCGAAAAGAGAAAAAGGAAACAAGGATGGAGAAATGATCACTTCCATGGAGGTCATCAAGAACCTGCCACGTGAAATCTAAGTAAAGAGAAGAAGAGCAGAGAGAAAGATCAAGACAAGAAAGGGTGCGAGTTCGAGAGTCCAAATGAGTGGGCTCACCAGAATTCAGAAGAGACAGGGAAGAAGAGAGGAGAAACGGCTCAAGGAGGCGACCCCGGGTATTCGTCAGAACGTCACCCCAAAGAGAATGACGACAATTGAAGTCACCCAGCAGGAGCACAGGCTCCGGCAAGGAGTCTAGGAGGTGTTTCAAATCAGGAAGAGAGAGCGGGACACTCGGGGGGAGATAAATGGAACAAACTGTGTACCATTTCCCCACAAAGATACGAGCAGCAGAACAATGGAGAGGCGAAGGAAAAAGTAAAGGAACAAAGGGAACATCAGCCCGAATCAAGAGAGCAGAAGAATTAGAAGCCCCAGCAATGGCTGGGGGGGGGAGAGAAAGGAATAGCCACGAAAACGACCAGGACGAGCACCAAGCATTGGCTCCTGGAGACAGACACAAAGGGGCGAAAACCGCGAAATCAGAAGTTGGAGTTCGAGGAAATTGGCGTAATAACCTCGAACGTTCCATTGAAGAATGGACAACGACGAGAAGAGAAAGGACAAAAACAGAGAACAAGGAAGAAACAAAGGCGAAAGAGCAATAGAGCACGTTAAAGAATATCAGGGTCGGGATCAGGGTCAGCAAAGTCAGGGTTAGGGGGCATGGGTAAACTGAGCAAAGACGGAGGGAAGGAAACGGGAGAACAGATCAGAGGTGGGCGGGCAGGGTCCGGAGGAGGAGGAGGAAGAGGAGGAGACAATGGAGAGGAGCAGTCAAGGACAGCAGCAGGAAGAGGGGGAGTAGAAAGAGGGGAGCGCACCCCAGCAAGAGCAGCAACCGAAAGGGAAGCAGGGGCCAAAGAAACCTCCATAGCAGGAACAGGGGGCGCAGGTACTGAAACGGGAGGGGAAGGAGCAACAGAGCCAGAAGGAGGAGCTGAGGAAGAAAGCGAAGCCTTCTTACCCGCCGGGGAAGAGGAAGGAGAGGAGCCAGGCTTACGCTTCTGACTTAAAGAGACCGGTGTCCCAGCAACTACGTACCGGGCAACGGATTCCAGTGTCTCAACAGAAGAAGCCGAACGAGAGCACACACGACGGCCGTTAGGAGAGCGATGGACATCCGCCCGCACCGACAGGCGGTGGGGAGAGCCGATAGATGGAGGAAGAGGATGGGAAGGAGGATCGGAGGGGGACGAGGAAGAAGACACAGAAGACACGACAGACCGGGTAGAAGGAAGGGGAACCCCAGACAGAGGACCAAGAGGAGGATCCTTCGGGAGAGAACCCAAAGGGACAGAGGAGGGGGCAGTGGGCGCATCAGGGTCCAAGGCCCGGAAACGGTTGTGAGTCTGAGGAAGGCGGGAAGGACGAGGAGAGGAAGAGCGCAACACGCGAGCAAAAGAGATATGAGCATAAGGCGGGAGCCGGCGAACCTGGCGCCTCGCCTCAGGAAAAGATAAACGCTCCCGGTGCTTCAAGTTGAGGACAGCTGCCTCAAGCTTGTAATGGACACACGCACGGGAGAAGGTAGGATGGGCCTCACCGCAGTTGAGGCAACGAGCCTGGGGAGAAGCGCACTCTGACTTAGAGTGACCTTCGCCACCACACAAAGGACAGAGAGAGACAGTCCCGGAGCAGCGGAGGGCACCATGCCCAAACCTCCAGCACTTGTTGCAGAGCCGAGGAGAAGGAATGTACTCCTGGACAGAGCACCTGGCACCAGCAAGAATGACAGAGGGTGGAAGGGTCCTACCATCAAAGGTAATCTTCACAACCCGGAGGGGTTGACGGCGACTACCACGAGGGGGACGAGTAAACGTGTCCACCTGGAGAATAGAATGGCCCTGGGCAGTGAGGATATGGCGAATATCGTCGTGGCAGTCGCGCAGGTCCCGAACACCGGTCGCAACATGGGGCGGGAGCAAAATAGTGCCAACACTGGCATTCAACTGAGCGTTCTTCGAGACCCGAACGGGGGTCTCGCCAAGGCAGGATAAGGCAGCCAAGCGGGAAGCAGCATCCTGAGAAGGAGCAGCAACGACACGTGTACCGAGACGAGTGGGGTTGAAAGTAATGGAGGCATCCACGGAATCAATGAGATGTCGATGGAGGGAGAAATCGTCAGGAGGCGCAGAATCAAGAGGGAGGAGATCAAAATATTTGGCCCACGAAGCGGGACCAAACAAGGCTTGATAGGTAGCAGAACTGGAAGGAATCGAGCGAGGGCGGCCGTGACGAGGACGGCGGTGAGAACCCCCAGAGAGAGAGGGGGTTAAAAGGTGCAGTAGTTACAACCAGAGAAGGAGCCGCGCCAGGGGACGAGGTAGTCACCACTGGGGGCTTGGGGCTCGACCCAACCACAGAGGAGGGAGGGGAGCCAGAGGAAGGAGTCAGAGAGGCCAAAGGAGGAGCAAGGTCGGGGCCCAATGCAGCGGAGGCTACAGAGCCCGGTCTTCCAATACGGACCGACTCGGGGGCTTGGTCGCCCACCCCACGAGCCTGAGTAGGTAAACCAGAAGAAGCCGAAGCAGGGGTAATCATCTTGACGAAAGAAGAATTCACTCACGAATGTGCCCCCACACCCACCATGGAGCCACAATTAGAGGCAGGACACCCAACAAGAAGCTATCGCCGATCTTGTCGGGGCCTCCTAGGGGTGCGTCGTGAGTATACGCCCCACAAACGCCACCTTAAGAAACCGACAGTCCGTCGAGATCGGGTTCAGTGACGAAGTGGGGATTGACAATAAAAGGTTCCCCTCGCTCTCGACGTCGGGTACTGCAGTTCTACGGGTGCAAGAGTATGCCTCCTCAAGCACCCGGGCGTCAAAATAGAAGAAGTCCAAGGGAAGAACCAGAACGAGCAAAAGGTCGGTAGGAAACGGCAAGCAGATAGGAGAAGAGGGGGGAGAAAAACGAAACAGAAGGAAAAGGAAAAGATGCCCAGCAGAATTGGAGAGGACGGCAGCAGGAGCACAAGGCTAGAAAAGGACAGAGGACTGTCCCAAGGAGCATCACACTCCGGCAGCCGCCCACTAAGCCCCCACACGGCGACAACGAGCTGAGCGGGGAGGGGGCCCGTGGACACAAGAGCGTGTCCGCCGGGGGTCACTTGAAGTTGCCCATATTTTACTGTTGGACATATTTTTATGTCCGACGAACAAATATTTCTATAAAATTCAATTCTTATCCGATCGACTTGCGGATAGTATGAACATGTTTGCTATAAAATTTACGTTTTCTTTAGTAGCCACATAGCCTATTTGGGAGAACGGCATTGTCTTGTATCTTCGTGGTAAGACCATTGTAGATCGCCGATGTGCAGTAACAGATAACACTTCACCCACTTCCCACACTCTTGCGGATGGGCCGTGATCATCATTCTTCATTTATATGCATATGTCCGTGTAGGTAATTTTATTGCAATCTCAAAGATACCAAATTTAACGCTGTAGGACAAGTGTGGAGTTGACAACCCTGAAAAGAATGGAAACATCTCGTCGGTGTTTGGAGCTCACGGCTAGTGATCCAGGTAGTTTCTTTATTGGTAGTGGGTTAAATCACAGTTTGGGGACATTTTATACATATGTTCTTCTAGAATATTCTATTGCGAACACATTGGTACAAAAATGAAATGTGTACATTGAAAATTAAGATCAGGACAGTGAAAAGAGTTAACACTTTTCAGTGTTTCCGCTCGATGGCCCGAAACGCTGAGAGCGCTTTGCGCTAACATTTTTCCTTGTTCGCCGGGAGGCTGAAAGTGTATTAATTTCCTTTTCTGAGGTTGGAAGAAAACGTGCTCAGATTGGGGACTTGTTTATTTTATAATGGTAAATAATAAATTAATATATAAAATTAATATATAATAAATTAATTTATTATATAAATTAATTATATAAATTAATAAATAATAAATTAATAGATAAAATTATTATTATATAATAAATAATAATAATAACAACAAATAGTATAATGATAAGCAATTATTTTAATGAATCAAATAGCTAATTTGGATGAATGATAAATAATTATTGACTAGTGCATAACAATAAAGTATTAAGGAATAATTATGATGAATAATCCTTAATGATAAAGTAGAGATCAATTACAATTAATAACTACATCCATAGGTAGTAAATGAAAGTTGCATTAATTAGACTAATTACAATTCATGGGAATATTTCTTAGCTATCTGCAGGCTTATCACTTTGGGGGTTCCGGCGGAGCACCCCCAATCCCGGGAGGGCCAGCGGGAGAAGGATTAAGGAGAAGGGGTTCCTTACTCTTACTAGCACGTAGACTGGGCAAAGGATTAGCTGCGGACAGCGGGACACTTGGGGACCGGCGCTGCACCCCCACCGCAGGCCAGCTGGCCGGACCCCCCCCCCCCGAAGGGCGAGGCCCGCTGGTCGCAAGGAGGCCTCAGAATGGCAGTGCAACAACGTCCCGGACGTAGTCAGCTGGGTGTTGCAGCTGGTTGCTGGACCCGCCGTTAACTCCGATGGCTAGCCCGTCAAGAGAGCCGAGTGGCCCTGTCAATTCTAAAGGTAAGAGTGCGTGGTCGGCTGAAGGCGAGCCTATCTCTGCGAGGGCGGCGCGAATTAATCGCCCTGAGGAAGTGTTGCCTGTTCACTGGGCACAGGCCGGGTAGAACTTGCCGTGGGGCGCTCGCTGGGCTAGGGTATGCGTGCGCCCTGCACTGCGCTTGTAGGATCCGAAGAGTGTCGATTCCTGACCATGTAAGCGATACCTGGTCCAGTCGGAGCATGCGTCGATTTTTTGTTGCGTAGATCACCTCCCCCAGGCTGAAAGATATAAGGCAGTAAGGGTGGGCAGAAGCGGCACGCAGTGTTATCGTGACAGGCAAGGGCACAGACGAGAGGGAAACCCTAGCTGAATCAATACGGAGACGTAAAACGGGGGGAGGGAGCCCGGCACAGGAATTAAGAGATTCCTTAATTAACAATCCTGGATGAATAAAGAGTTTTCCGAACAATTATACTGAAGAAATGAAGGGGGCTAACAATTCTAAGAATCTTCCAGCAAACAGAAGGGGGAAGTACCTTTGCTAAGAGCAAAGGTGGGAGAAAGCCAGTAGGAGAACAGCAAAGAAGCACAAAGCAACTATAAACAGGGATAATACGAAACACTATAAATCTTGAATATAACAATACATATACCAAGAACGGGTATATACAATAAAGCAATATATACATAAACCATAAAATGGAATAAGAACCAATTCTTAAAGCCAAATCTATAACATGCTTGTGTCCTAAGCGGATGTAGAATGTGAGCGGGGAACATTACCCTTGGTCTCCATCCCATCTCTGCCTCCAGACGGGTGATAGGGCTGGATAGAAGCCAAGGAGTCTGCCTTAAGTGGCCGCTGAGTGTAGTCTTGTGTTGTCAACGAGCGTCCGCAAGCCGCAGCTAGTGCGCCGTGAACTTCGGCTACATCTTTTAGAACAGGAGCAAAGTGAAATCGACGGCAGGGAACCGTCATCCAGTAACTGTAATAAGGAATAATATTAAGAATACAATGTCGTAAATAATCGTACAATGTAAGAATACAATGTAATATCGTAAATAACCGATGACGGCAAGTGCCGCAGAATGGAAGAAAATAAATTGCCGGGCACAACGTCGGTTGGAACGCTTCAGCTGGAGGTTCCTGACTGAAGCATCGGCTGCCGGGAAGCCTAAGATGGAACTGGGGTGTTAGCAGCTGTAACATCGTCTGCTGAAACTAGCCGAGTCTGTGAGGGCGCCCGCTGCAACAGCTACGGCCGAGCCACCAGCTGGCCCATCCTCTGCAGGAACAACACCGGCTGGGACAACGTCGTTGTAAAAGCCTAACAATGTAATAAATTATATTACATGAATAATCTTAAATAAATTGGTGTAAATAATAAAATTATAAACCAATTATAACTATAATTAATTATAAATAATTATAAATTGCAAAACAAAGTATGCTCAAAATGAAGCTGGACTATAACTCTCTAGAGAAACGGGATTAACACTGAGCCGAGGTAAATACAACCAAATACAATAACGAAAAGGAGTGAAAAAAGACATGTCAGCTGGAACTTCGCGACCAGCGGCCTAGGAGGCTGCTGTGACATCCGGGCTACACCGGGCAGACAACACGTCTGGGTAAACCAGCGGCCTGGGAGGCCGCAGTGACATCCGGGCTACACCGGGCAGACAACACATCTGGGTAAACCAGCGGCCTGGGAGGCCGCAGTGACATCCGGGCTACACCGGGCAGACAACACGTCTGGATAAACCAGCGGCCTGGGAGGCCGCCTAGCTATGACCAAATAAATATAAAACTGAAACATCGCCGGCTTAACTCGTCACAGGAAGGACGTCGGCTGGGAAGCAGCAGTACCTTCCGACTAAATTGAGGAATAAACTGAAAGTTTAATCGCGGCAGAAAAGTTGTATAAAACATGGAGCAAACGCAATGCATAAATTGCAGTAACAAATTGCTGAGGGAAATGGCTCGTAAAACAAGTGCAGGAATAATCTAAAGTCAGAGGCTTGCTCCATGCTAAATTGAGGAAGACTTTAATCTTAATACACGTCATGACTGGGAGACTAAGGATATAACAAGTTATTTTAGTAAGCGTTTGGTTAATGATGGAGGAACGTAAATCACCAAAACAGGAGCGGGCTCCTGTTTACTAAATTGACATGGAAATACGAATTCTTTTACGAATAGATTTTTTTTTTTTTTTTTTTTTTTTTTTTAAGGCAGGAGGTGTAAGCAATGCTATAAATTTCCTAAATTTGCCGCGTAATGAAACTAATCAAGCTGAAAGTCTAAATAAAGGAATGTAATAAAATTGAACAGAATTAATTAAAAATGACCGCAATAATTAGAATTAAATCCATTACTCGTAAACCCTCTTGTATATATGTACCTTACCTAAATAAACATTTGATTTGATTTGAAGTAGCTCAAGCGGCAGACCGCACGGCCAGGCGTTATGCTGGACGCTGAAAACTTGGGATGAGGAAGGGGCCCGCGTAACCGGGCACTCCAGGCAGACCAACATCTGGTACACGCGACCAAGGAAAACACGGGAATATTGTGCTACAGCATTCGAACGAAACGTGGTGGAATTGACGTACCGGGCTACACCGGCCAGACGAAAACGTCTGGGTACGAACGTGCCGGCTATACCAGCCGAACGAAACGTCTGGGAGCAAATGTACCGGGCTACACCGGCCAGACGAAACGTCTGGGTACGAACGTGCCAGCTATACCAGCTGGACGAAATGTCTGGGAACAAATGTACCGGGCTACACCGGCCAGACGAAAACGTCTGGGTACGAACGTGCCGGCTATACCAGCCGGACGAAACGTGTGGGAACAACTGTACCGGGCTACACCGGCCAGACGAAAACGTCTGGGTACGAACGTGCCGGCTATACCAGCCGGACGAAAAAACTGGGAACAAATGTACCGGGCTACACCGGACTTACGACAACGTCTGGGACAAACGTGCGGGCTAAACCGGCCCGACGAGACGTCTGGAGACGCCTACCACTAACACATCCTGGTTGACTTTACATAATCACATAAAAGGCAAAGCAGAGGTTAAACAAACATAAATGTAAAACCAGCAAAGGAACACGCAGCTTGACACCGCATAAAAATCATTAATACTGTAAATTAAGGAAACTTATGGAAAAACAAATCCATAAAACAAAGCTAGGGGCCAGAGGCCTGTGACACTGCAGCTAGCCTAACCTAGCTAACTTTACCTAATAACTTATAGGCAATGACCAAAAGTTAAAACAAACCAGCTAAAGAAACATGCAGCTTAACACTGCATAAATTTCAGTAGTAAATTAAGGAAACTTGTGGGAAAACAAGTCCATGAAAACAAAGCTAGGGGCCAGAGGCGTGTGACACAGCAGCTAGCCTAACCTAGCTGACTTTCCCTAATAACTTAAAGGCAATAAGCAAAAGTTAAATAAACCTAAATGTACAACCTGCAAAAGAAACATGGGGCTTGACACTGCGTTAAATTCATTAATAAGTTAAGGAAACTTATGGAAAAACTAGTCCAAGAAACAAAGCTAGTGGCCAGAGGCCTGTGACTCGGCAGCTAGCCTAACCTAGCTAACTTTACCTACTAACTTATAGGCAAAGACCAAAAGTTAA
The DNA here is from genome assembly GCF_040958095.1 of Procambarus clarkii. Classification (NCBI taxonomy): domain Eukaryota; kingdom Metazoa; phylum Arthropoda; class Malacostraca; order Decapoda; family Cambaridae; genus Procambarus; species Procambarus clarkii. Next base: position 46,116,014 of record NC_091163.1, read on the forward strand.
AACAAACCAGCTAAAGAAACATGCAGCTTAACACTGCATAAATTTCAGTAGTAAATTAAGGAAACTTGTGGGAAAACAAATCTATGAAAACAAAGCTAGGGGCCAGAGGCCTGTAACACTGCAGCTAGCCTAACCTAGCTAACTTTACCTACTAACTTATAGGCAAAGACCAAAAGTTAAAACAAACCAGCTAAAGAGACATGCAGCTTAACACTGCATAAATTTCTGTAGTAAATTAAGGAAACTTGTGGGAAAACAAGTCCATGAAAACAAAGCTAGGGGCCAGAGGCCTGTGACTCGGCAGCTAGCCTAACCTAGCTGACTTTACCTAATAACTTATAGGCAATAAGCAAAAGTTAAAACAAACCTGAATGTAAGGCCTCACGTCGACTGGGTGAGGGTGGGGGTGTGATGTTCAGGCCTCCTCCCGAGTGTGCTCCAAATTACAGCCACCTACTGGAGAAAAACCAGTGCCCCATAACACCGAGGGGCACCACCCCCTCTAGGACCACTGCACCTGCATTTGGTCACCAAGGCTGAACCAGCAGGCGTGCATCAGAGCGCGCACGCCAACACAGAGACAAACACTGGTCCGACGCGCCAACAAAACACAAACACTACCTTAAATGTTGAGAAGGGCAGGACGCCCCTGACGGGACGCTCCTCGTCGTTGTCGAGAGGAACTGGTGTAGGGTCCATGCTGGGAGAACAGTTGAGCGGGCTAAACTTCTGTGTTTACGACTCGCTGAGCAGCAGTGAGTCGTTATGTAAGAGCAGCTGCTGGCTTGGGGAAAGGGGCCCACGCCGTCTCCGTCCCGGTTTATATAACCTCGGGTCAATGCGCGCGCAGCTTGGGGCGGATAAAGTCGGCTTCCAGACATACGTTTTCTTCCACTCAGAAAACCCACCGTTTTTGGGAAACAGTGTTCTTTTTCCTGCCCGAGTTTCGGGCAAGAAAAACACTAAGACTAAAACTTCATACTAATTGAGATTAAAGTATAAATTGTGTTGAGAAAAAATAAGAAAAAAAAAGAAAAAAAGGGGGGGGGATAACATGGCAGAAAAAAAACAAAAATACAATTTGGTCAACAAACAGCATTGTTTAAAATAGAAGACATGGGTTGACATTTTGGGGTGAGGTAGGTTACATTGAGTTAATTAGGTAGTACTTAGTTTTTATCTTAAACTGGTTGAGAGAGGTACAGTCTTTAACATAATTGGGAAGGTCATTCCACATTCTGGGTCCCTTGATTTGTAAAGCATTTCTAGTTTGACTAAGTCGTACTCTTGGAATATCAAATAGGTATTTGTTTCTGGTGTGGTGCTCATGGGATCTGTTACAACCTTCTAGGAAGCTTTTAAGGTCAGGACTGACATTACAGTTCAACGTTTTATATATACAATACAATACCCGGGCATTATATTAAATACACATGAGAGGATGTGCAGTGACTTAATGTCTAACATATTCAGAGATTTGAGTAGGGGTACCGAGTGATGTCTGGGGCCAGAGTTAGATATTGTCCTAATAGCAGCTTTGTGTTGAGTAATTAGAGGACGTAAATGATTTTGGGTAGTAGAACCCCAAGCACAAATACCATAGTTAAGATAAGGATAGATGAGAGAGTAATAGAGAGTCACCAGGGCAGGGCGAGGTACATAATATCTGGTCTTAGAAAGAATGCCAACAGTTTTTGAAACTTTTTTTGATATATTTAGAATATGTCCCTGGAAATTCAGCGTTCTGGTCAATGAGAACGCCAAGGAATATTTGCCATCTAATTTGTTACAAATTTGGGTATTGTTAATCCTGAGATTTATTTGATTTGAGAATTTGTTGCCAAACAAAATATAGAAAGTTTTGTCAATATTGAGGGTGAGTTTATTGGCAGTTAGCCAAAGATGGACTTTATTTAGCTCAGTATTCACTGTGACATTTAGAGCAAGGGGGTCAGGACTGGAGTTTTTTTATTATTATTATTTTCTACCACAGACGTGGCCACACATTTACAATGCTAACCAACATATATACATTTTCTTCTGTCCTCTATGGACAGGGTTAGAGATGTGTTAAACATATAGTTCAAGGGTTTATTGAACAATCAACCACAGAAGGTGATTCGATGCTTTTAAAATGCTAAGCTAACCTACATACGTAAATACATAGATATGCAGATTTACGTATGCCCTACATAAAGTGTTCGATGTGTCTTTTACATAGTGTCATTAATGTGCATTTACAAAGGTGAAATGTAATTCTGATCAGCTTCCATATATACTTTATACACATACATGTACATACACACACACGCATATATGTACATATACATATATACATACATATATACACACACATGCATGCACATACGTTTGTCTCTTTTACTCTGACAGGGTGAGATAGCTGATAAAGAAACTAGTGTGCAATTAAGCACTTAATCACTGAAGGTGATGAAGGTGCTTTTACAAGCTCAGGTTATATAGTTACATCACATACATACATTGTATAATTGATACATTACATGGTTAATCTTGGGTACAAGTCCAATATATCATCAAGTGTTCCAGTACTCATATAGTAATTACACAGTTGGAGTAAATGAAGGTCGTGTCGTCAGCAAATAGAATTGGTTTGAGATATTGGGAGGCATTTGGAAGGTCATTAATGTAGATGAGAAAGAGGAGAGGGCCAAGTATGCTGCCCTGTGGAACACCGATGTTGATGGGTAGGGTGGGAGAAATTGAATTATTCACAGAAACATACTGGAGCCTGTCAGTAAGGTAAGACTTAATGTACTGCTGGGAGTGACCTCTGACTCCATATTGTAATTTAAGAAGAAGGTTTTGGTGGTTGACAGTGTCAAATGCCTTACGCAGGTCCACAAATAACCCAATAGGGAACTCATTTTTATCGAGAGCTGCATGTATCAAGTTAATCATACTAATAAGTGCATCGTTAGTGCTTTTTTGGGGTCTGAAGCCATACTGACAAGAGTTGAGTTTGGCTAGATAAGAATAAAGCTGCTAGTAGATTAGTTTTTCAAATATTTTTGACAAGTTTGGCAGAATTGATATAGGTCTGTAGTGTTAACATCAGTGTGATCACCACATTTGTGGACAGGGGTTACTCTCGCTTTTTTTTAGAATATCTGGAAAGGTTTGGAGTTCAAGTGACTTGTTGAAGAGCAATGCAATGGCAGGAGCTAAAAATCTGGAGGCTTTTTTGTAAATTAGAGTTGGTATCTCCTCAAGGGCACTAGACTTGGTTTTAAGGGAAAGGATTATGTCAGTAACATCAGTGGAATTAGTAGGCATTAGGTACAGAGACTGTGGATAGTTACCTGTAAGATAGTCCTTAACATCAGTACTGGAAGATGGAATATCATTTGCAAGGGATGACCCAATGCAAGAGAAGAACCTATTGAACTCAAAAGCAGTGTCAGAGGCTGAAAGCTGACCATCATTATTTGAAGCACATAGTGCATTCTGGTGACAAACGTCATGAGTGACGAGAGTGTGGGATGAGTTTCACTCGGCTTGAACATGTGAAGACTCATGTTAGTGCATTCAGGTGGCAAACCTTGTGAGAGTCCAGCGTGTAGGAAGAGATTCAAGAATTTTGGATATACGAGAAGGCACATATTAGATTAAGGACTTGCCCGAAACGCTGCGAGTGCTAGTGGCTTTACAAGATTATAAATACTATGCTATGTATTCTCACAAACCCAATGTACCTTCTTGCATATAAATAAATAAATAAATAAATAAATAAATAAATAAATAAATAAATATTAGTACATTCAAGTGAGGAACCTCATGAGTGCCCAGAGTGCACGAAGTTATTCAGTTATTGCTACCCAATCTCCCAATCTTTATGTACCCAATCTGAACATCTTTACCATTGTGATCATTGCTGTCTTCTTATACGTACTGTCAATCTGCTGTATGGTGTCTATTAATCTTGTTTAAATTACCAATCAAGCTGTCAATGTAATCAATCAGAGCTTTAATATACCAATGTGCTTTAATATACTTACTAATCTCTCTCATCTCATTTTTTTTCCAATGTATTTGTTATCATTTTATTAATTCTGATAGAATTTATCTACTTAAAATTATCTGCTAGATTAAGGACCTGCCCGAAACGCTGCACGTACTAGTGGCTTTACAAGAGTGTAAATACTGTACTATGTTATGTATTCTCTCAAACCCAATGTACCTTCTTGAATATAAATAAATAAATAAATAAGTTGTCATAGAAGTATGAAGACTCACAGGAAGGTGCATGTGGATGAAATACCTTTTGAATATGCCAAGTGTGGCAAAAAATTTAGAGCATGTGGAAATATAATAAAGCACATACATGTTAGTGCTTTCAGGTGACCAACCTCATGAATGTTATTAGTCTCCGTGGTGTAGTGGTAAGACACTCGCCTGGCGTTCTGCGAGCGCTTTGTCATGGGTTCGTATCCTGGCCGGGGAGGATTTACTGGGCGCAAATCCTTAACTGTAGCCTCTGTTTAACTCAACAGTAAAATGTGTAATTGGTTGTAACAACGATTCTTCGCGGCGGGGATCGTATTCCAGGGACCTGCCCGAAACTCTACGCGTACTAGTGGCTCTACAACAATGTAACAACTCTTGTATATATCCCCCCCCCCCCTCAAAAAAAAAAAAAAAGTCCAAAGTGTGGGAAGAGATTCAGCCGTTTTGAACATGTAAAGAGGCACAATATTTACCAGAATTTACCTGAGGGCCACTAATACTAGTGGCCTTGATGAGGACAGGAAGCTAGCGGCTTGTCAAATGTCCCCCCATTTATCCTGTTGATGTTTTCCAGGTGTATTATAAAACCCGGCAGAGTTTAGGCGTTTGTGGCTTTGGTGGGTATGCATGTCCTCGGGTTTACAACTCTATGGGTGAACAAGCATCTCCTGTTCTAAGTCCTACATTGTGGCATGTTGAGCTTGAAACCGCTGCTCCTTGTTGTTGTTATATCTGACCTTTTGAAGTTCTTCTCTTCCATTGGGTCATCCCTTGCAAATGATATTCCATCTTCCAGTACTGATGTTAAGGACTATCTTACAGCTAACTATCCTCAGTCTTACAGGTAACTATCCTCAGTCTTACAGGTAACTATCCACAGTCTTACAGGTAACTATCCTCAGTCTTACAGGTAACTATCCACAGTCTTACAGCTAACTATCCACAGTCTTACAGGTAACTATCCTCAGTCTTACAGGTAACTATCCACAGTCTTACAGGTAACTATCCTCAGTCTTACAGGTAACTATCCACAGTCTTACAGGTAACTATCCTCAGTCTTACAGGTAACTATCCACAGTCTTACAGGTAACTATCCTCAGTCTTACAGGTAACTATCCACAGTCTTACAGGTAACTATCCACAGTCTTACAGGTAACTATCCTCAGTCTTACAGGTAACTATCCACAGTCTTACAGGTAACTGTCCACAGTCTTACAGGTAACTATCCTCAGTCTTACAGGTAACTATCCTCAGTCTTACAGGTAACTATCCACAGTCTTACAGGTAACTATCCACAGTCTTACAGGTAACTATCCACAGTCTTACAGGTAACTATCCTCAGTCTTACAGGTAACTATCCACAGTCTTACAGGTAACTATCCACAGTCTTACAGGTAACTATCCTCAGTCTTACAGGTAACTATCCACAGTCTTACAGGTAACTATCCACAGTTTTACAGGTAACTATCCACAGTCTTACAGGTAACTATCCACAGTCTTACAGGTAACTATCCTCAGTCTTACAGGTAACTATCCTCAGTCTTACAGGTAACTATCCTCAGTCTTACAGGTAACTATCCACAGTCTTACAGGTAACTATCCACAGTCTTACAGGTAACTATCCTCAGTCTTACAGGTAACTATCCTCAGTCTTACAGGTAACTATCCACAGTCTTACAGGTAACTATCCTCAGTCTTACAGGTAACTATCCACAGTCTTACAGGTTACTATCCTCAGTCTTACAGGTAACTATCCTCAGTCTTACAGGTAACTATCCTCAGTCTTACAGGTAACTATCCACAGTCTTACAGGTAACTATCCACAGTCTTACAGGTAACTATCCACAGTCTTACAGGTAACTATCCTCAGTCTTACAGGTAACTATCCTCAGTCTTACAGGTAACTATCCTCAGTCTTACAGGTAACTATCCACAGTCTTACAGGTAACTATCCACAGTCTTACAGGTAACTATCCTCAGTCTTACAGGTAACTATCCACAGTCTTACAGGTAACTATCCACAGTCTTACAGGTAACTATCCACAGTCTTACAGGTAACTATCCTCAGTCTTACAGGTAACTATCCACAGTCTTACAGGTAACTATCCTCAGTCTTACAGGTAACTATCCTCAGTCTTACAGGTAACTATCCTCAGTCTTACAGGTAACTATCCTCAGTCTTACAGGTAACTATCCTCAGTCTTACAGGTAACTATCGCCAGTCTTACAGGTAACTATCCACAGTCTTACAGCTAACTATCCACAGTCTTACAGGTAACTATCCACAGTCTTACAGGTAACTATCCTCAGTCTTACAGGTAACTATCCACAGACGCCCAACTGCGTTACTCACGTAGGGTCCTCACGCGTTACTCACGTAGGGTCCTCACACGTTACTCACGTAGGGTCCTCACACGTTACTCACGTAGGGTCCTCACACGTTACTCACGTAGGGTCCTCACACGTTACTCACGTAGGGTCCTCACACGTTACTCACGTAGGGTTCTCACACGTTACTCACGTATGGTCCTCACACGTTACTCACGTAGGGTCCTCACACGTTACTCACGTAGGGTCCTCACACGTTACTCACGTAGGGTCCTCACACGTTACTCACGTAGGGTCCTCACACGTTACTCACGTAGGGTCCTCACACGTTACTCACGTAGGGTCCTCACACGTTACTCACGTAGGGTCCTCACACGTTACTCACGTAGGGTCCTCACACGTTACTCACGTAGGGTCCTCACACGTTACTCACGTAGGGTCCTCACACGTTACTCACGTAGGGTCCTCACACGTTACTCACGTAGGGTCCTCACACGTTACTCATGTAAGGTCCTCACGCGTTACTCATGTAAGGTCCTCACGCGTTACTCACGTAGGGTCCTCACACGTTATTCACGTAGGGTCCTCACGCGTTACTCACGTAGCGTCCTCACACGTTACTCACGTAGCTTCCTCACACGTTACTCACGTAGGGTCCTCACACGTTACTCACGTAGGGTCCTCACACGTTACTCACGTAGGGTCCTCACACGTTACTCACGTAGGGTCCTCACAAATTCCTCTCCAAAAGCCACAAATATCCTTCTTCTTCTGGAGCGACGACTTACGTTTATTTATTTTATTTATTTATTTATTTATATACCAGAAGGTACACTGGGGGTTAAGAGAGAACATAGAAATGTTGATGATTTGACATTCTTGTAAAGCCACTAGCACGCTTAGCGTTTCTGGCAAGTCCTTAAACTAACACATTCTTGTAAAGCCACTAGCACGCTTAGCGTTTCTGGCAAGTCCTTAAACTAACACATTCTTGTAAAGCCACTAGCACGCTTAGCGTTTCTGGCAAGTCCTTAAACTAACACATTCTTGTAAAGCCACTAGCACGCTTAGCGTTTCTGGCAAGTCCTTAAACTAACACATTCTTGTAAAGCCACTAGCACGCTTAGCGTTTCTGGCAAGTCCTTAAACTAACACATTCTTGTAAAGCCACTAGCACGCTTAGCGTTTCTGGCAAGTCCTTAAACTAACACATTCTTGTAAAGCCACTAGCACGCTTAGCGTTTCTGGCAAGTCCTTAAACTAACACATTCTTGTAAAGCCACTAGCACGCTTAGCGTTTCTGGCAAGTCCTTAAACTAACACATTCTTGTAAAGCCACTAGCACGCTTAGCGTTTCTGGCAAGTCCTTAAACTAACACATTCTTGTAAAGCCACTAGCACGCTTAGCGTTTCTGGCAAGTCCTTAAACTAACACATTCTTGTAAAGCCACTAGCACGCTTAGCGTTTCTGGCAAGTCCTTAAACAAACACATTCTTGTAAAGCCACTAGCACGCTTAGCGTTTCTGGCAAGTCCTTAAACTAACACATTCTTGTAAAGCCACTAGCACGCTTAGCGTTTCTGGCAAGTCCTTAAACTAACACATTCTTGTAAAGCCACTAGCACGCTTAGCGTTTCTGGCAAGTCCTTAAACTAACACATTCTTGTAAAGCCACTAGCACGCTTAGCGTTTCTGGCAAGTCCTTAAACTAACACATTCTTGTAAAGCCACTAGCACGCTTAGCGTTTCTGGCAAGTCCTTAAACTAACACATTCTTGTAAAGCCACTAGCACGCTTAGCGTTTCTGGCAAGTCCTTAAACTAACACATTCTTGTAAAGCCACTAGCACGCTTAGCGTTTCTGGCAAGTCCTTAAACTAACACATTCTTGTAAAGCCACTAGCACGCTTAGCGTTTCTGGCAAGTCCTTAAACTAACACATTCTTGTAAAGCCACTAGCACGCTTAGCGTTTCTGGCAAGTCCTTAAACTAACACATTCTTGTAAAGCCACTAGCACGCTTAGCGTTTCTGGCAAGTCCTTAATCTAACACATTCTTGTAAAGCCACTAGCACGCTTAGCGTTTCTGGCAAGTCCTAAAACTAACACATTTTTGTAAAGCCACTAGCACGCTTAGCGTTTCTGGCAAGTCCTTAAACTAACACATTCTTGTAAAGCCACTAGCACGCTTAGCGTTTCTGGCAAGTCCTTAAACTAACACATTCTTGTAAAGCCACTAGCACGCTTAGCGTTTCTGGCAAGTCCTTAAACTAACACATTCTTGTAAAGCCACTAGCACGCTTAGCGTTTCTGGCAAGTCCTTAAACTAACACATTCTTGTAAAGCCACTAGCACGCTTAGCATTTCTGTCAAGTCCTTAAACTAACACATTCTTGTAAAGCCACTAGCACGCTTAGCGTTTCTGGCAAGTCCTTAAACTAACACATTCTTGTAAAGCCACTAGCACGCTTAGCGTTTCTGGCAAGTCCTTAAACTAACACATTCTTGTAAAGCCACTAGCACGCTTAGCGTTTCTGGCAAGTCCTTAAACTAACACATTCTTGTAAAGCCACTAGCACGCTTAGCGTTTCTGGCAAGTCCTTAAACTAACACATTCTTGTAAAGCCACTAGCACGCTTAGCGTTTCTGGCAAGTCCTTAAACTAACACATTCTTGTAAAGCCACTAGCACGCTTAGCGTTTCTGGCAAGTCCTTAAACTAACACATTCTTGTAAAGCCACTAGCACGCTTAGCGTTTCTGGCAAGTCCTTAAACTAACACATTCTTGTAAAGCCACTAGCACGCTTAGCGTTTCTGGCAAGTCCTTAAACTAACACATTCTTGTAAAGCCACTAGCACGCTTAGCGTTTCTGGCAAGTCCTTAAACTAACACATTCTTGTAAAGCCACTAGCACGCTTAGCGTTTCTGGCAAGTCCTTAAACTAACACATCATTTGGAGTAGATAATTTACGGTAAAATTGAAAACAAAAAATTACAGGTACTTTACAGCTTTACTTTGCGCCTGACAGCTGGATGGACAGCGTTTCGGATTCGTAGTCCTGAAGTCCCGGGTTCGATCCCCGGTGGAGACAAATGAGCAAAATGTTTCTTTCACCCTGATGCCCCTGTTACCTAGCAGTATATAGGTACCTGGGAGTTAGACAGTTGCAACGGGCTGCTTCCTGGGTGTGTGTAACAAGAAGGAGGCCTGGTCGAGGACCGGGCCGCGGGGACGCTAAAGCCCCGAAATCATCTCATGATACAGGTACAGGTATAGGTAATTTTAAGTAGATAATTTACAGTAAAATTGACCAAAAAATGTTTACAAGTACACTGTAAGAAATTTTGACACAAATAAACAAAGATTAGATTAGTACACAATAATAACAATACACTATAATGAACAAGGATTACCAGGTACATTACGGTAAAATTTTGGGTTATACATTGGTTCACTGTAGCAGAATTTGAGGATCATTTCAGGAACTAATGCAGTAGAATATGCACTCAATATAACAATCATGATATCAGATGATATCAAAGATAACAGTGATAAAGTAATATGGCTTAGGTACATATATTGGGGGATTTGGTAGCACTAGATACAGAGCGAGTTACAGCACTAGGTAGGAAACTATGAAGATGAAATTAGGTACTTTTTGGTTTTATTTTTGAATGACACAAAAGTTGGACAGCTCTTCAATTCATTAAAGAGTGAGTTCCACAGACTGGGTCTTTTTATTTACATAGAGTGTTTACATAGATTAAGTTTGACTCTGGGGATGTCAAAGAGATATTTATGTCTGGTGTGGTGAGTATGTGTTCATCTGTCCAGGAAGAGTTTCAGAACATGGTTTTCACTTAAGAAAAGGGTTTTATAAATGTAATTGGCACAAGAGAATGTATGGAGTGAATTTATGTTTAGCATGTTTAGGGATTTAAACAGGGGAGCTGTGTGTTGTCTGAAAGCAGAGTTTGTTATTGTCCTGATAGCAGATTTTTGCTGGGTGATGATGGGCTTGAGGTGGTTTGCAGAGGTTTAACCCCAAGCACAGATACCATAAGTAAGATAGGGATAGATAAGTGTATAATAGAGTGAGAGGAGAGCAGAGTAGGGTACATAATATCTGATCTTAGAGAGTATACCAATTGTTTTAGAAACCTTTTTAGTTATATGTTGAATGTGGGTGCTGAAGTTGAGTCTCTTGTCAAAGTGCAGGCCAAGGAACTTTCCAGCATTTTTATTGCTAATGTTTACATTATCTATCTGAAGCTGAATTGCATTTGTTGATTTGCATCAAAATAAGATGTAGTAAGTCTTTTATTTTTAGTGTGAGTTTGTTGGTTGACATCCACACGTGGACTTTTTAAATTTATTGTTTACAACATTAATTAATGTGTGTGGGTTGGGGGTCAGAGTAGATGAGAGTAGTATCATCAGCAAACAATATAGATTTAAATATGTTAGAGAAATTAGGCAGATCATTGATGTATATAAGAAACAGGAGGGTCCTTGGATGCTGCCCTGTGGTACCCCTACGGTTAGTGGTAGAGTAGGAGAGGTTATATCATTGATGGCTACATATTGGTGTCTGTCACTAAGATAGGATCGGATATAGTTCAGGGCAAGGGCACGGATTCCATAATGGTGGAGTTTAAGTAAGAGGTAGTCATGATTAACAGTATCAAAAGCTCAGGTCGATGAAGAGTCCAATCGGAAGCTCACTTTTGTCAAGGGCTGAGTAGATTAAGTCAAGCAGACTAACAATTGCATCATTGGTACTCTTTTGGGAGCGGAAGCCAAACTGACAGGGACTTAGTATATTGAATTTTACGAGACAGGAGTAGAGCTGTTTGTAAATAATTTTTTTCAAATATTTTTGATAATATAGGTAGATTTGGTATGAGTCTGTAATTATTTATGTCTGCCATGTTACCTCCTTTATGAACTTGCGTTACTCTTGCTTTTTTAAGGATGTCAGGGAAGGTATGACACTCTAGAGATTTATTGAACAACAAAGCTATGGGTGGTACAAGGGCATGGGAGGCACTCTTGTATACCATCGACGGTATTTCACTAATGTTCCCAGCTTTGGTTTTTAGTGAGTGAATGATGGACACAACATCTGTAGGGCTGACCGGTAAGAGGAGACGAGAGTTTGGGTAGCTGCCTGGAAAGATATGTGGTAACACGTGTCTGAGTCTATGGCTTTTACTGGCAAGGTTAGCACCAATCGATGAAAAGAAGATATTAAATTCAGTTGCTATTTCAAGATGTGTTGCAGGTGTATAACCATCCTTGGAGATTATTATCTTATTATGTGAATGTTGTTTAGCTCCTAGGATGTTAGAGATGGCTCTCCATGTGCTTTTCATGTTGCCTTTTGCTTATTTGAATCTATTCTCGTAATAGGAACGCTTTGCTCTTCTTATTATACTGGTAAGCACTGACGAGTACCTCTTAACTACTTCCTTTGTAACTAGGCCAATCCTAAGTTTATTTCATATTCATGTTTCTTGTCGATTGCATTGAGTATGCCATCAGTGAGCCAGGGATTATTTAACCTTTTGTCAGTTGCTTGCTTGGTGAGGAGAGGACAATAAGTATTGTAAAGGCTTAGTATTTTGGAAAGGAAGAGGCTAGTTAACGAATTTATATCCTGTGTATTGTTAAATTCAGATTCCCAGTTTATATTGTGGAGGGCATTTGTGAGATTACCTATTGCTGCTTCACTGTGTAACCTAAAGGTAAGTTTCTTGTTGGCTGGAGGTGTTATGGCCACGTCGGCTACAAGGAAGGTATGATAGTGGTCAGTTGTTGTGTCAGTGATTATACCAGATGTAAGGGGAGCTGTTATGTTGGTCCATAAGTGATCCAGGGTAGTGGCCGATGGTTGAGTGACTCGGGTGGTCCTGGTGATTGTGGGGATGAGCATACAGGAATTCATGCTGTTAAGGAAATAGTCTACTTGAGGGCTATTTTGTTGCCTGAGGTCAATAGTGAAGTCACCTCCCAGAACTATGTGATTTTTGTTGAGGTTGTTGTTTATGATAAGATTCCTCTATTCCTCATATTCTATTGTGCACAATCGTTTTGGTGGCACAGTAAAGCACTCAATCTGGGATTTATGAGTGTGTGCTCGTAACGTGACCTCTGTGTCAGTAGTCCAAAGGGATTATGGGGTTGTTAATGTGTCTGGTGACAGCTCTTAACCGTCCTTGACCTGTCACTAGTGAGAGGGACAGGTGACGTGTTGTGTGTGTGTACAAGTGAACTATAACACATTGACAATTAGGCTGTTAACGTCTAAGTGTAGTTAATGAATTGATTGATCATTAATGTCCGTGTGACACTGTGTTTCTATCTCATTCCAGAGGACCAGTAAGACTAAGTCATTGATTGTTGATTGTTTCTCTTTAGATTATTTCTCATGTGTGTGTGTGTGCTGATTGTGTTGTGGTATAGAGCGATACTCTTGTTAGTGGCTTAATTGTCTGCTGACACGAGATAATTAATCCTTCAGATTAATTATTTAAAGCCATCTAACTTATTTAATGAAGTCGTTATTGTCATTGATTGTTAGCTGTCAGTTTGATACTGTATTGAGTTGTTAATTGATTGTTTCATCTATTGTGATAAACAATAATTTAATGTATTGAAGTGACTGCTAATTGTCAGGGTGACAGTGTATTAGCGTAACTACACACAGAAATCACAATAGCGTGATGCATCAATGAACAAATCCACAAGGGCCGTGACGAGGATTCGAACCTACGTCTAAGAGCATCCCAGACGCTGCTTTAATCGACTGAGCTACGACATGGTCAAAAGAGTTGCAACCAGAAGTACTACTGAACTTACTGGGATCCTGCAGCCTCCCCGAGACACAAACCAGGATTTTACACAACTCCCCCCATGCACTCGAGCTATGTCATGGTCTCTTGACCATGTTGTAGCTCAGTCGATTAAGGCAGCGTCTGGGATGCTCTCAGACGTAGGTGTCGGAAAATCCGACACCATTTAATATATCATAGACAGATAATAATTGCTGCTGTATTACCAACAAGTTACCCATAGAAAACGTAACTTGTAGTGGAATTACCGTCTAAAGAAAACGGGATATCATCACCACATACTATTATAATTCACCACCTATTATGGTGGGAATTATTCTTAAATACATTAGTCTTTGGACTTTACCATTATAAAAACATCTCATATAAATTAACTTAATTATCAATATTAAAGTAGAGTAAATGTGACCCTTCTATCACTTTGTCATCTGGACAATGTAAGCTAGGCATCAGAGTGAGGAAGGAGGGGCAGCCATTGTTGTGTCACCTCCGAGATGTGTGGAGCAAATTCGGCTCCTATCATATCTGGACAATGTTGGCCAGTAGTGTCAATAGTATAGAGTGTTAGACATTGCCATTGTTTATACTGAGACCAGAGGCACGGGAGCAAATTCGGCTCCTGTTAATTTTACTTGGACGTAGTGTTATGGAAACCAAAGGTGTACCATTGTCAACACGCTGTCAACAAATCAAGTTAAGTGTTCTTTCCGAAACCCATTATCTATCATTAGTGGCCATTAATGTCATTGGGTAGGGTGACCGGGTTAGAATGCGAGGCAGCCTCAAACTAAAGGTAATTAAGCCAGGTCTTCATTGTTCCAATGTACAGTATTTTCTCTGACATAGCTTGTCATATATAGAATCTGGCTTTACAGCTAGCGCCCTTTTGACAGGTCAACACGAGGAAGACTTTGTGCACCAGTTACTGGGTGATGAAGCTACCTCAAAGAGGATAATTTGGTGTCTACACCCTAGTTATACCTGGTGGACTAACCTGCTGTACTATAAGATAAGGAACCTTTTCAATGTATGTAGTTAATACTGTAGTTTGATTGGCTGCATATATATTTAATTAATATAAACCCCCCCTAATGTGTAGAGGATCGATTTGTGAGATTATGACATTATTGCAGAAATACAGTCCACTTATCATTATACAATTGCTATCGAAGTATATAAATAAACGTAAATATAAATTCATATAAATTAAATAAATATAAATCTCACAGGTCGGTTCCCACAGTAGGTTCGAATCCTCGTCACGGCCCTTGTGGATTTGTTTATTAGCGTAATTCTATGATTCACCACTGTGGGGCAGTGTGTTATTAATGTAAATTAATTGAGTAATTAACTTGTTAATTATGTTTGAATGGCGTCCAGGTGAGGTGCAGTAACGTAGTTGATTGTCTTGGTGACATTGAGTGTTAAAGTAACTGTGGCGAGTGTCTTAGTGACATTTGAGATAATAAAGTAATTACTGAGGTAATTGTCCTGGTGACATTGTTGTTTTATTTCACGTGTTCCTGTCATGTGTTGGTGTTTGACCTGACCAGAGTGTACACGAAGTGTCTCAGGTTAGTTCATTGTTGTTGATGACCTGTCCAGTGGGTCGAGGCCCTGTGTCTGTATACATCTGTCAGGTGGTGGGTCAAGGTCACCTGCTACAACAGTGGGTCGAGGCCTTGTGTCACTACACACCTGTCAGGTGGTGGGTCAAGGACACCTGCTACAACAGTGGGTCGAGGCCTTGTGTCACTACACACCTGTCAGGTGGGGGGTCAAGGACACCTGCTACAACAGTGGGTCGAGGCCTTGTGTCACTACACACCTGTCAGGTGGTGGATCAAGGACACCTGCTACAACAGTGGGTCGAGGCCTTGTGTCACTACACACCTGTCAGGTGGTGGGTCAAGGACACCTGCTACAACAGTGGGTCGAGTCCTTGTGTCACTACACACCTGTCAGGTGGTGGATCAAGGACACCTGCTACAACAGTGGGTCGAGGCCTTGTGTCTGTATACATCTGTCAGGTGGTGGGTCAAGGACACCTGCTACAACAGTGGGTCGAGGCCTTGTGTCACTACACACCTGTCAGGTGGTGGGTCAAGGACACCTGCTACAACAGTGGGTCGAGGCCTTGTGTCACTACACACCTGTCAGGTGGGGGGTCAAGGACACCTGCTACAACAGTGGGTCGAGGCCTTGTGTCACTACACACCTGTCAGGTGGTGGATCAAGGACACCTGCTACAACAGTGGGTCGAGGCCTTGTGTCTGTATACATCTGTCAGGTGGTGGGTCAAGGACACCTGCTACAACAGTGGGTCGAGGCCTTGTGTCACTACACACCTGTCAGGTGGTGGGTCAAGGACACCTGCTACAACAGTGGGTCGAGGCCTTGTGTCACTACACACCTGTCAGGTGGGGGGTCAAGGACACCTGCTACAACAGTGGGTCGAGGCCTTGTGTCACTACACACCTGTCAGGTGGTGGATCAAGGACACCTGCTACAACAGTGGGTCGAGGCCTTGTGTCACTACACACCTGTCAGGTGGTGGATCAAGGACACCTGCTACAACAGTGGGTCGAGGCCTTGTGTCACTACACACCTGTCAGGTGGTGGGTCAAGGACACCTGCTACAACAGTGGGTCGAGGCCTTGTGTCACTACACACCTGTCAGGTGGTGGGTCAAGGACACCTGCTACAACAGTGGTGTTTGTCAGAGGTAAAGTGACACTCTTGGCTTAACGTAAAGTGTGGGACTGTGAAGTAGACAATAAGTTTGTTGAATAAATTGTCATGTTGTTTACACAAGCCTTTATGTCATTCTCCAGTACCGCCCCGCTCCCCTTATTCAGTTTGGTACTTAATCATTCTATGTTGGCTTGAGTTGGCTCAGGTTCCATCCCGTAACTCCAGTCACCTGTAATTATAAATTATTGGTGTGAGAACCCGTCCTCTACCTGTTATATTCGCTGCCAGCGAGTTGCACAGAGAACGATATATATATATATATATATATATATATATATATATATATATATATATATATATATATATATATATATATATATATATATATATATATATATATATATATATATATATATATACCTATATATATATATATATATATATATATATATATATATATATATATATATATATATATATATATATATATATATCTGGCTACCTAGTAGCCAGAACGCACTTCTCAGCCTACTATGCAAGGCCCGATTTGCCTAATAAGCCAAGTTTTCATGAATTAATTGTTTTTCGACTACCTAACCTAACGTTTTCGGCTACCTAACCTAACCTAACCTATAGAGATAGGTTAGGTAGGGTTGGTTAGGTTCGGTCATATATCTACGTTAATTTTAACTCCAATAAAAAAAAATTGACCTTATACATAATGGTATGGGTAGCTTTATCATTTCATAAGAAAAAAATTAGAGAAAATATATTATTTCAGGAAAACTTGGCTTATTAGCCAAATCGGGCCTTGCATAGCAGGCCGAGTACGACGTTCTGGCTACTAGGTATGTTACAAATATAAATGTGTGGTGGGCTTGCTATGGGGGGCTTGGTATTATTAAGGGGGTAAGGGTAGTTAGAAGACAGAGTATCAAATATGGGAGAGCTAAAAGGCCCGGCCCCCAAAATAAACTATCCACAGTAGTAATATCTTGCTACTAGACCATATATGTTAGTCTAAGGGTTGATCAATGCACTCCCACACAGGAAGAAGGGATACTCTGTAATTCATGTACTTATTTATTAACCCCTTAACAACCCCCCATATACACTCACACCAATAACAATAATAATAATAACTTTACCACCCTATCTTACGTTAAAAGCCTTGGTCCACATAGACAGGATACAAGGTTTACACTGAGAACAAGCTAGGGTAAAGTACTACTGGATAAGCTCTGAAGCTGGATGCAGCTTAGGGTAGGGAAACCACGTGGGACCCTAATACAAAACACAACACTTAGGGGTACCCAAAACACTGGCAAATACTACCCCCAGGTCTCACCAATCGTTACTACCAGAGTAGGTACACTTAATAATGCCCGTACTTAACTTAAGGGTACAGGAACTTCAGGTAAGGGAAATAAGTAAGAGGAGAAGGGAGAAGAGTAGGGGTGCAGCCACAGAGTAGGTCTCGTGCCCACGGACGCCAGCCAGAGAAGAAGGCTCCTAGCGACCAGCTAGGCCTCCCTCATGTCGTGGTGCCGGAAGGAGCCTAATTGATCGTGCAGCTAAGCACATTAAAGATCTTCCCCTATGCAACGTATTGTTACTTTACAAACGATTAGAAAGTATTAGTAAGCAAAGTTGGTGCCTATGTTATTATTTATTAATCAACCCCCCAGCTCAGTCTTTAAATGCTCTTTGAGAAACAAGAATAGTCTTACGTCTGGCAGGGAAGATACAAACAATTGCCGCTCGTGATGCACTCAACTGTACTACCAGAAAGTTTAATAGCTCAATTTTGACCTCTGGTTTCCACTGGAGAACCCAGGGTCGTAACGCTCCTCCCCCCTTCAGAGAAAAAAAAATGTGACTACTAGAATAGTAGTCATATTTTTTTGTAAGAGTATACCGAGAATAAAAAGAAAAAACATATGACAAAAACAAAAAATCAATCAAAAACAACAATTTCTCTGCAAGAAAAATACAAAGGAGTTCTCTGAAAGAAAAAAACACACAAAAAAACAAAAAAAAACAGGGAAGTAAATAAATTGAACACGGAATATTTAATGTCACAGGAGAACCTAAAAAAAAATAACTAAAGCATGACAGTTGGTAAATGGCTTCCTGTGGCCTAGATGAATGTTATTCCGGCAACCTGGACAAAGCGTCGGCCATCACGTTGAGTCGGCCCGGTAGGTGGGTAATGGAAAGATTGAAGTCCTGTAGGTACAACGCCCACCTGAGGATGCGTTTATTCTTACCCTTCATCTGAGTCAGGAAGACTAGTGGGTTATGGTCCGTGTACACTTCCACTATATTACCTGTGAGGTAAACTTCGAACTTTTTACATGTTAACACTAGCGCCAACGCCTCTTTTTTCTACCACTGAATAATTGCGTTGCACCTTGTCGAATTTCACAGAGTAATAATATACTGGGTGTTCCACTTGATCATCCCCAGTTTGCAACAACACTGCACCAGCACCCGAGTCAGACGCGTCCACATGAATTTTAAACGGTCGATCGAACCTTGGACTAGCAAGCACTGGGGCGGAAGCTAAGATCAATTTCAAATTTTTAAATGCCTCTGCACAGTCTGATGACCACTTAAATTTAACGGCTTTCCGCAACAAGTCTGTGAGAGGAGTGGCAACACTGGAAAAGTTCTGACAAAAACATCGATAGTATGTACACTTACCGATAAATCTTTGAACGTCCTTTTTAGACTTTAGTACTGGATACTCCAGAATGGCACTGATTTTATCTTGCCGAGGTAACACTTTTCCTTGGCCTACTTCATAACCGAGGTACGTCTCTGTGCCTTGGCCAAAATGACACTTTTTAGCATTTAAGGTAAGATTTGCCTTTTTCAAGATTGCGAACAACTGGTGTAACCTAGCTATGTGGTCAGCCCAATTCTGTCAAAGAGCACGATATCATCTAAATACGCCCGACAATTTGGCACCTTAGCGAGCAGAGAGTTCATGAGTCTCTGGAATGTGGCAGGAGCATTACGCAAGCCGAATGGTAACACTTGATACTCAAAAACACCCTCGGGTGTCACGAACGCAGTTAGTTGTTTAGCACGTTCAGTGAGTGGGATTTGATAATACCCCCTCGAGAGGTCGAATTTCAAAACGTACTTGGCATTTCCCAACTCGTCGATGCAGTCCTCGAGGAGGGGCAGCGGATAGGCATCCACAATGGTCACCTTGTTGAGCTGCCGATAGTCGGTGCATAATCGCCAGGAGCCGTCTGGTTTGGGGACCAAAAGGCAGGGCGAGCACCAAGAGCCCTGGCTCGGCCGGATGAGGCCGTGCTGGAGCAAGAAGTCGACCTCCTTCCGTACAATGGCCTTCTTTTCTGGACTCATCCGATAGGGTTGAAGGCGAATGGGAGTGTAGTCCGTCAACTCGACATCATGGCAAATGGCATCAGTCTGGGTCGGGACCTCCCCGAACAGACTGGAGAATTCATCAACCAACGACTGCACGTCTTCACGTTGGGCCATCTGCAAATGGGACAGTCCCTCCTCCACAGCATTCACAGAACTAGAATTATTGAAAATGAGATTAGTTGGGTCCCCAGAACAATCATCCCCTCTCTCACTGGAAATGGAAACATTGGTTAGTGCAATGGGCCTGAGGCCCTGGAACTTCTTCAGTCGATTTACATGTATGAGCATTACCTGGTTACGTTTGTCAGAGTGCCTCACTTTGTACGTGAGGTCCCCAGTCTTTCCTGTCACAATGTAGGGGCCTTCGTACTTGTGGGACATAGTGTTCCCTAGTCGAGGCTTTAATACCAGGACAGGGTCGCCAGGCTGAAATACCCGTAACTTAGCCGTAGCATCGTTTCGGTCTTTCATCTTTTCTTGGGCCTTCCCAAGATACTTTAGTGCAGCCGCCTTGCAGTCCTTGAGTCTCTGGTGGTGTTGCGCAAAGAAAGCCGAACCTTCGGTTAACGTTACATTCCCTAACAGATTCTCCTGTAACATTTGCAAGGGTCCACGAACTTTATGGCCAAAGACTAACTCAAAAGAAGAACAACCCAGTGAACTTTGTAATCCCTCTCTAGCCGCAAACAAAACATACGGTAAATTCTCATCCCAGAAGGTGTGGGAACTCTCGCACGATTATCTTGAGTTATCTTGAGATGATTTCGGGGCTTTAGTGTCCCCGCGGTCCGGTCCTCGACCAGGCCTCCACCCCCAGGAAGCA
Source organism: Procambarus clarkii (assembly GCF_040958095.1). Taxonomy (NCBI): domain Eukaryota; kingdom Metazoa; phylum Arthropoda; class Malacostraca; order Decapoda; family Cambaridae; genus Procambarus; species Procambarus clarkii. The sequence goes on from NC_091163.1 coordinate 46,136,381, forward strand.
GCCCGTGACAGCTGACTAACACCCAGGTACCTATTTTACTGCTAGGTAACAGGGCCATAGGGTTAAAGAAACTCTGCCCATTGTTTCTCGCCGGCACCCGGGATCGAACCCGGGACCACAGGATCACAGTCCAGCGTGCTGTCCGCTCGGCCGACCGGCTCCCCGGTCGATGTCTTCAACATCTGCTTCAGAGTTAGATGGAAACGTTCAATTACCCCCTGACTCTGTGGATGGTATGGGCTGGAAACCTTATGAGTTATTCCATGTTCCTTACAAAATTGCTCAAAAATATCGGACTTAAAATTAGTACCATTGTCAGTTTGCACGACCCGAGGCAGTCCAAAAGTGGAAAAAAATTGCAACATACGAGCAACAACAGTTTTTGCTCGGATGTTCCTTACAGCAAAAGCCTCTGGGTAACGAGTAGTGATACACATCATCGTGATTAGGTAAATATTACCAGACTTAGTTCTAGGCAATGGTCCAACACAGTCCATTACCACATGAGAAAATGGTTCCTCTGGCACAACAATAGGCCTTAGAGGAGCTTTAGGTGGAGTCTGGTTTGGTTTCCCAACCAGTTGACAAACAATACACGCATTACAAAATTTTGCCACATCGCTTTTCAGCTTGGGCCAGAAAAAATACTTTAAAATTTTGTGATATGTAATATTTATTTATACCTTGATGTTCCCCCATAGGATCATCATGAGCAGCTGCCAAAACTCTTTCTCTATAGCGGGTCGGCAACATAACCTGGTGGACTACCTCCCACTCATTTGACAAGGGAGCACTCTGTGGTCTCCATTTTCTCATCAAAATCCGATCATTGTAGTTGTACCCAGTTGCTGCGTCTACAATTTCCTCCATAGAGACGGCTGTCTCATGACAATCTGCAAGAGTGGGGTCAGCTTTCTGTAACTCACTCAAGGAGGCATCTAGGCCTTGGTCAGATGCCATTGGCCGAGGCTCAACAGTGTTCTCCTCCACCTCCCCACTACTCTCGGTAGATGGCGGTGGCAGGCTCTCCACAATGTCCTCGGCCACGTCATCGAGTCGGGCCATGAATGTGTCCGCGAGGTCCACTTGGTTTTCACCACTCGGAAAGCTCCTCGTGACCTCGGGATTTATCACCTTGGCAAGCACAGGGCTGCCCTTACATTTAAGTCCCATATAGACCTGGTCACCGCGCACGCAGGGTACACAACATTATCCTCTGCGGCGGGTGGATCCAGGCAAACCTTAGGGGTAGGCAACATAATAGGCAGTCTGGAGTCCCCTACCTTATCCCCTGCTAAATCATTACCAACTATTACATCAACATTAGGGAAAGGTAGGTATGAAGTGACTCCGACTGTACAAACACCCTTGTGGAAATCAGATTCCAGGGTAACCTTATGGAGGGGAACTGCTCGAGTATCACTAGTGACACCCTCGACCAGTACCACCTCTCCAGTGTCGAGAGTGTTGGCACCTTGCAACGCACTCTCTAAAATTAAAGTCTGGATGGCACCGGTGTCTCGGAAGATCACCACGTCCTTCCAGGAAGAACCCTCAGACAAAAGTAGTCTCCCTTTCGATAAGAATGGGGTAAGCAAGTACAACCACTGTGGGTTGGAGGTCTTACTCCCTAACCCTTCCGAAGGCCTCAAGCCCTGTGTCACAACTAGAGCATTGGGTCTTTTTTCCGGGTACAGTTGCCAACAACGGCTAATAGTGTGGTTTGGACGATTACAGTGACCACAAAAACGTCGGGGAGAAGAGACATTACTAACAGAATTACCCTTCGGTTCACCCTTAGGTGCCGTGGGGCTAGACACTTTAACAGGGTTAGTTATGTCTAAAACAGAAGGTGCATTAGTTAAAGGGTTAGAATGAGCTGGTCTGGACTGGCTGTGGGTATAAGTTTTGCTACTCTGTGGGGTATAATTATTTTTATTGGGCCTTTTGCTCGCCAATTGGTAGTTTTCTGCCAACTTGGCCAAATCCCCTATTTTAGAATTTACCTCTACCCTTCCTCTAATGTAATGTGAAACATTCTCTGGCATAATATCTATAAAATGCTCCATTAAAACTAAGTTCCTGAGAGCCTCGTATGTTTCGGCTTTCGCCGAGCGAATCCATCTATCAAACAATCTAATTTGATCACTAACAAATTCAGTGAGCGGTTGGTTGTGAGTAGGCCTAAGGTTGCGATAAACTTGGCGGTGAGCTTCAGGAGTAATTTCATATGCCCGCAAAATACATTCCCCGACTTTATCATATTCAAAACACTCGTCGTCAGGCATGTTTATAAAAATATCTTGTGCTTTACCCCTAAGTCTTCCCTGTAGGATTTTCACCCACTCTTCCTTTGGCCAGTTCATGGACATGGCCAATCTCTGAAAATGGTTGAAAAACCTTTCAGGGTCTGACTCGGAAAATTCAGGCAAATTATGCTTTTTCTCATAATGCCTGGGGTTTGAATCCCCGGCAGGTGGAGGTCCAGTGGCATTCGCTCTAATTCTAGCCTCCTCGGTTTTGAGTCTTTGCTCCTCTAATTTTATTTTTGCTAACTCTAAAGCTAATTCTCTATCCCTATGAGTTGCACTTTCTGCTTGGCTAGGCTGGCATAAAGGTGTATCACTTGCCAATAGTTCTTCATCAATACAATGCTGTAATATTTCATTCACCAAAGTCCACTTTTTATCCACGTCATTTAATTCTAAGCCAAATTCCTTGCCTAACAATACTAAATTAGACTTGGTAAGTTTCTTTATCTCTACTGCTGAAGGCTCCCTTGCCAGTCTCTGCATTTCAGATGACATCACTAATAATTTTAGCTCCCAGCCAAAGAAAAAATTAAAAAATAAAAATTGGAAAAAAACAAAAATTTGCACGGCCCCTAACACAAGGCCACACTAACCTTAATCGTGAAGGGATCCAGCTGGGTGTCCAGTCAGTGCAAGAATGTCCTTTGCTAGATGAGCTGGGCCCTAGGCTAGCACACAACCGTTCTGCGGAAAACAAAAAATTTTAGTTTTGGCACTCAAGAATCTAATTTTTTACACTTATAATGTTCCTCCCGGACTGGCCCCCACTTGTTACAAATATAAATGTGTGGTGGGCTTGCTATGGGGGGCTTGGTATTATTACCGCCTGCGTCAAATCCGTCAACAAAACCCAGATGCGATTCATCAGTGCTTCGTTAGAGATGGACTGATAAAGGTGAGAAAAACCGCAGAGGGCAAAATGTTTACAATTACTAGAGAAGAAAACCTCAACACTTTCCTCTCCCAATGTGGTTTGTCTCACCTTATCACTCCCAGTGAATTAACTTAATTAACCCCCTGTCAACTAGTGGGGCTAGGTATCCTAAGTCTCCTTGTTTCATTTTCTGACTTAATTTTTAACTTACTCTTACCTAGTCATTTACCGAAATTATTTAATTGAGTGCATTAAGTAGTTCTTCAGGTCTTTTTAATTATACAGTCATAACTGAACTATCTATAGTTAATAATCATTAGCTTAAATTTGCCTATGTTTATTATTCAACTTTTCTTTGATTTCATTTATTACCTAGGTTGCCTAGCCTCGCCATGCTCCCTTACTCCATTGTACCCCTGGCTTTGCCTGCATCTCAAATTGCAAATTGTTACTTACAGTGTACCTGAGAGTACTCGTAAGCAATCTACCTCATTTTTTTCATTTTTGCTCAATTTGTTTTTTGTATTGCTTATATTTTTGTATTGTATTTCTATATCTTGTGTTTTGTATAGTCCATGTTTATATGTTTTTTCATTAATCTCTTTTATTACCTAGGTTGCCTAGCCTAGCCATACTCCCTTACTCCATTGTACCCCTAAGCCCCTTGTAAGCTAACTTTTTTTTTTTTTTTTTTTTTTTTTTTTTTTTTTTTTTTTTTTTTTTTTTTTTTTTTTTTTTTTTTTTCATTTTGTGTTTGTTTTGTACAGTATTGTGTATATTTTTTTCCCTATTTTATAGCCTATTTCTACCTTGTAATTTGCCTTTCTGTCCTTGTTTTTCCTGCAATCAGCTTTTTTTATGCAGACAAGTATAGACCCAGAACTTAACCTCTTATCCACTATCTATGACAATAATCACTTTAATGATCTAAATTGCAGATATTTTGCTGCACATGATGTAAACAATGTATTAACTCATAATCACAATATCTCTGTAATCAATTTGAACGTTAGATCCCTAGGTAAACACTTCGATGATGTTAGTGCCTTGATTGAAACTATTGGCAACAAATTCTCTTTTATTATACTTACTGAAACATGGTTGAAAGAGGATACTACTCAACTCTTTAACATGCCTAACTACTCAGCAATTCACAACTGTCGTCAACTTCAGAGAGGTGGTGGCACTGCTCTTTACTACCACCAAGAACTAACATGCTTAAAAGAAATTAGAACTAGAGACTGCTATGGGGAGTATATCTTCGCCAGTTTCAGAGTCAAGGGTGCCGAGTCTGTCCTGTCTGTGGGTACAGTCTATAGAATTCCTAACACTGATGTGTCTGAATTCAACTCAAACCTTAGAAATCTAATACTTGATAACAGACTGAACAAAAACCACCTAATTATCGCTGGGGACTTTAATATTGACCTCTGCGAGCCAGAACATCCTACTGCTGTTAGCTTCCTCAACTGTATGAATTCCTGCTTCCTCATACCCTTAATCACTAGACCTACTAGAATCACTGATAGCACTGCCACGACTCTAGATCACATCTGGACCAACATAACCTCTCCGCTTACTTCAGGTATAATCACCGATAGCACTACAGACCATTACCCCACATTTCTCTTAACTAACATTAGCAAACCACCTCTAGAAACAAGGGAGTTAAGCTTTAGGCTGCACAATGAAACTGCTATAAACAATTTTATAACTGCTGCTGATAATGTCAACTGGGAGTCCGAGTTAGGTAACATAGGGGACATCAACCTAGCAGTGCAATCTTTTCTACAAACAACTCTTAGCCTTTATAACACCCACTGTCCTATGCTTACAAAACAAGTCACAAGCAAAAGGCTTAACAATCCTTGGCTTACAAAGGGAATACTTAAATCCATCAACAAAAAACACGACCTTGAGAAGAAGTATAGGTTAGGAATTGTCTCCAAAGAATTCTCAAAGAATTACTCATTATTGCTATCTAAGATAATTAGACGAGCCAAAACTAAATACTACAAAGATAAATTTACCCAAATAAAGAGCAACATTAAACAAACTTGGAGCACAATTTCACAAATATTGGGATCAAAGAAATCTTTAAATAACAAACCGACTCTCCTGTCTAATAACGATGGTCAGCTTTCAGCCTCTGATTCTGCTGTTGAGTTCAATAGGTTCTTCGCTTCCATTGGTTCATCCCTTGCAAATGATATTCCATCTTCCAGTACTGATATTAAGGACTATCTTACAGGTAACTATCCACAGTCACTGTACCTAAAGCCTATTAACTCCACTGACGTCAATGAGATAATCCTTTCCCTTAAAACCAAGTCTGGTGCCCTTGAGGAGATACCAACTTTAATTTACAAAAAAGCCTCCAGATCTTTAGCCCCTGCTATTGCTTTGCTCTTCAACAAGTCACTTGAACTCCAAATCTTTCTAGATATTCTAAAAAAAGTGAGAGTAACGCCTGTCCACAAATGTGGTGATCCCACAGATGTTAACAACTACAGACCTATATCAATCCTGCCAAACTTGTCAAAAATTTTTGAAAAACTAATCTATAAGCAGCTTTACTCATATCTAGCCAAACTCAATATACTTAGCCCTTGCCAATATGGCTTCAGACCAAAAAAAAGCACTAACGATACACTTATTAGTATGCTTAACTCGATTCATACAGCTCTTTATTTATTTATTTATTATTTATTTATTTATTTATTTATGCATATACAAGAATGTACATAAGGAATGTGAGGATACAAATATGGTAATTACAGTCTTGTAAAGCCACTAGCACGCGCAGCGTTTCGGGCAGGTCCTTAATCTAAGAAAATTTTATGGAGGTAAATACTTGCAAAATTTATAGACAAAAAAATGATAACAGATTACATGAAATGAAAAAAAAAAAAAAAAAAAAAAAAAAAAAAGATGAGAGAAAATTGTAGGTACAGTATATTAAAGCACATAGGTAGCTAGGATTGATTGCAATGACAGCTTAAAATGGTAGTTGACAACAAATTGGTAGGCACAATACAGCAGAAACAATATAAGATTGATTGCAATGACAGCTTGAATGGTAGTTGACAAAAATTGGTAGTCACAATACAGCATATGGCTAGCACATAAAAGAAGACAGCAATGATAAGGTTGTTTGATATTACATAAAAATTAGGAGATTGGGTAACACTAGGTACAGAGCAAATTTAAAGCTCAGTGTAGGAAACTAAGAAGATGAAGTTAGGTACTTTTTGGTTTTGCTTTTAAGTAAATAAGGCAAAAGTTTTACAGTTTTTCAATTCACTAGGGAGTGAGTTCCATAGACTAGGTCCCTTAATTTGCATAGAGTGTTTACACAGATTAAGTTTGACCCTGGGGATATCAAAGAGATATTTATTTCTGGTGTGGTGATAATGGGTCCTATTACATCTGTCCAGGGAGAGTTTCAGAGCATGGTTTGCATTTAAGAACAGGGTTTTGTAAATGTAGTTGACACAAGAGAATGTGTGGAGGGAGTTAATATTTAGCAAGTTTAGGGATTTAAACAAGGGAGCTGAGTGTTGTCTGAAAGCAGAGTTAGTTATTATTCTGATAGCAGATTTTTGCTGTGTGATGATGGGCTTAAGGTGGTTTGCAGTGGTAGACCCCCATGCACAGATACCATAATTAAGATAGGGGTAGATTAGTGCATAATATAGTGAGAGGAGAGCAGAGTTAGGAACATAATATCTGATTTTGGAGAGTATACCAACTGTCTTAGAGACTTTCTTAGTTATGTGTTGAATGTGGGTGCTGAAGTTGAGTCTCTTGTCTAGGAATAGGCCAAGAAACTTGCCATCATTTTTATTACTGATGTTAATGTTGTCTATCTGTAGCTGAATTGCATTTGATGATTTGCTTCCAAATAAGATGTAGTAAATCTTTTCGATGTTTAATGTTAGTTTGTTCGTTGACACCCATAAGTGGACTTTTTTTAATTCATTATTCACAACATTATTTAGTGTATGTGGGTTGAGGTTTGAGTAGATAAGGGTAGTATCGTCAGCAGGTTTGAAAATATTAGAATATAGGTTTGAGAATATTAGAGACATTAGGCAGATCGTTTATATATATAAGAAATAGAAGAGGTCCTAAGATGCTGCCCTGTGGCACTCCAACGGTAATTGGTAGAGTGGAAGAAGTTGTATCATTGATGGTTACATATTGGTGTCTGTCACTAAGATAGGATCGGATGTAGTCAAGGGCAAGGCCTCGGATTCCATAATGCTGGAGTTTAAGTAAGAGGTAGTTGTGATTAACAGTATCAAAGGCTTTTCTTAGGTCAATGAAGAGTCCAATCGGAAACTCATTTTTGTCAAGGGCTGAGTAGATAATGTCAAGGAGACTAATGATTGCATCATTGGTGCTCTTTTGGGACCGGAAGCCAAACTGGCAGGGGCTGAGTATGTCGAATTTTACGAGGTAGGAATAGAGCTGTTTGTAAATAATTTTTTCAAATATTTTTGATAGAGTGGGTAGATTTGATATTGGTCTATAATTGTTTATGTCCGCCGGATTGCCTCCTTTATGGACTGGCGTTACTCTTGCTTTTTTGAGGATATCAGGGAAGGTGTGATACTCTATAGATTTGTTGAACAGTAGTGCTATGGGTGGGGCAAGGGCATGGGAGGCTCTCTTGTACACAATGGACGGAATTTCACTGGTGTTCCCTGCCTTGGTTTTTAGAGAATGTATGATGGACACAACATCTGCCGGGCTGATTGGTGAAAGGAGAAGAGAGTTTGGATAGCTGCCAGAGAGATATGTGTTAATATGTGTCTGAGTCTGTGGGATTTTACTGGCAAGATTAGCACCAACCGATGAAAAGAAACTATTAAATTCATTTGCCATTTCTAAATCAGTTGACGGTATATCCCCATCCTTGTAGAGTTTTATTTGGTTATGTGAGTGTTGTTTATTTATTTATTTATTTATTTATGCATATACAAGAATGTACATAAGGAATGTGAGGATACAAATATGGTAATTACAGTCTTGTAAAGCCACTAGCACGCACAGCGTTTCGGGCAGGTCCTTAATCTAAGAAAATTTTAAGGAGGTAAATACTTGCAAAATTTATAGACAAAAAATGATAACAGATTACATGGAATGAAAAAAAAGATGAGAGAAAATTATAGGTACAGTATATTAAAGCACATAGGTAGCTATGATTGATTGCAATGACAGCTTAAAATGGTAGTTGACAACAAATTGGTAGGCACAATACAGCAGAAACAATATAAGATTGATTGCAATGACAGCTTGAATGGTAGTTGACAAAAAATTGGTAGTCACAATACAGCATATGGCTAGCACATAAAAGAAGACAGCAATGAACACAATGATAAGGTTGTTTGATATTACATAAAAATTAGGAGATTGGGTAACACTAGGTACAGAGCAAATTTAAAGCTCAGTGTAGGAAACTAAATAGATGAAGTTAGGTACTTTTTGGTTTTGCTTTTAAATAAGGCAAAAGTTTTACAGTTTTTCAATTCACTAGGGAGTGAGTTCCATAGACTAGGTCCCTTAATTTGCATAGAGTGTTTACACAGATTAAGTTTGACCCTGGGGATATCAAAGAGATATTTATTTCTGGTGTGGTGATAATGGGTCCTATTACATCTGTCCAGGGAGAGTTTCAGAGCATGGTTTGCATTTAAGAACAGGGTTTTGTAAATGTAGTTGACACAAGAGAATGTGTGGAGGGAGTTAATATTTAGCAAGTTTAGAGATTTAAACAAGGGAGCTGAGTGTTGTCTGAAAGCAGAGTTAGTTATTATTCTGATAGCAGATTTTTGCTGTGTGATGATGGGCTTAAGGTGGTTTGCAGTGGTAGACCCCCATGCACAGATACCATAATTAAGATAGGGGTAGATTAGTGCATAATATAGTGAGAGGAGAGCAGAGTTAGGAACATAATATCTGATTTTGGAGAGTATACCAACTGTCTTAGAGACTTTCTTAGTTATGTGTTGAATGTGGGTGCTGAAGTTGAGTCTCTTGTCTAGGAATAGGCCAAGAAACTTGCCATCATTTTTATTACTGATGTTAATGTTGTCTATCTGTAGCTGAATTGCATTTGATGATTTGCTTCCAAATAAGATGTAGTAAGTCTTTTCGATGTTTAATGTTAGTTTGTTCGTTGACATCCATAAGTGGACTTTTTTTAATTCATTATTCACAACATTATTTAGTGTATGTGGGTTGAGGTTTGAGTAGATAAGGGTAGTATCGTCAGCAAACAATATAGGTTTGAGAATATTAGAGACATTAGGCAGATCGTTTATATATATAAGAAATAGAAGAGGTCCTAAGATGCTGCCCTGTGGCACTCCAACGGTAATTGGTAGAGTGGAAGAAGTTGTATCATTGATGGTTACATATTGGTGTCTGTCACTAAGATAGGATCGGATGTAGTCAAGGGCAAGGCCTCGGATTCCATAATGCTGGAGTTTAAGTAAGAGGTAGTTGTGATTAACAGTATCAAAGGCTTTTCTTAGGTCAATGAAGAGTCCAATCGGAAACTCATTTTTGTCAAGGGCTGAGTAGATAATGTCAAGGAGACTAATGATTGCATCATTGGTACTCTTTTGGGACCGGAAGCCAAACTGGCAGGGGCTGAGTATGTCGAATTTTACGAGGTAGGAATAGAGCTGTTTGTAAATAATTTTTTCAAATATTTTTGATAGAATGGGTAGATTTGATATTGGTCTATAATTGTTTATGTCCGCCGGATTGCCTCCTTTATGGACAGGCGTTACTCTTGCTTTTTTGAGGATATCAGGGAAGGTGTGACACTCTATAGATTTGTTGAACAGTAGTGCTATGGGTGGGGCAAGGGCATGGGAGGCTCTCTTGTACACAATGGACGGAATTTCACTGGTGTTCCCTGCCTTGGTTTTTAGAGAGTGTATGATGGACACAACATCTGCCGGGCTGATTGGTGAAAGGAGAAGAGAGTTTGGATAGCTGCCTGAGAGATATGTGTTAATATGTGTCTGGGTCTGTGGGATTTTACTGGCAAGATTAGCACCAACCGATGAAAAGAAACTATTAAATTCATTTGCCATTTCTAAATCAGTTGACGGTATATCCCCATCCTTGTAGAGTTTTATTTGGTTATGTGAGTGTTGTTTAGTTCCTAGGATACTAGAGATAGTTTTCCAAGTGTTTTTCATGTTGCCTTTTGCTTCATTGAATCTATTCACATAATATGCAAGTTTTGCCTTTCTTATGATACTGGTAAGCATTGATGAGTACCTTTTAGCTACTTCCTTTGAAACTAGGCCAATCCTAACTTTCTTTTCATATTCATGTTTCTTGTTGATTGAGTTGAGAATGCCACTTGTGAGCCATGGATTGTTTAATCTTTTGTTAGTTACTTGCTTTGTAAGAAGGGGACAATGAAGGTTGTAGAGGCTTAGAGTTTTGGAGAGGAAGAGGTTAGCTAATGAATTTATATCATGGGTATTATTGAATTCAGAATCCCAGTTAATATTGTGAAGTGCTTCTGTAAGATTGTCTAAAGCTGATTCACTGTGTAGCCTAAATGAAAGTTTCTTGCTTTTTGGTGGTGTTATGTCCATGTTCGCTATGAGAAAGGTAGGATAGTGGTCAGTTGTTCTGTCGTAGATTATACCAGATACAAGGGGAGCTGTTATGTTTGTCCATATGTGGTCCAAGGTAGTGGCTGATGTTTGAGTGACTCGGGTAGGTTTGGTGATAGTGGGGATTAGCATACAGGAGTTCATGCTGTTAAGGAAATAGTCAACTTGAGAGCAATTTTGTTGACCCAGGTCAATATTAAAGTCTCCTCCCAGAATGATGTGGTTTTTGTTGAGATTGTTGTTTATAATAAGATTCCTTAGGTTGTCTGAGAAAGAAGCTATGTTAGTATTAGGAAATCTATAGATGGCTCCAATAGTCAAAGAGGATTTAAGGGATTTAATTGTAAACTGAGCAAAAGTATATTCACAGTAGTCATCTCTGTCACTAATAACACTGTTGCAGATAAATGTATCTCGGTAATATATAGCTGTGCCACCACCTTTTTTATTAGGCCTACAGTTATGAATGGCTTTATAACCAGCTAAGTTGTAGAGTTGGGTATAGTCTTTATTTAGCCAAGTTTCTGTTAAAATAATGAACGATAGCTTAGTACCTAGTGCTGTGAGTAGTGCATTTAAATCGTCAAAATGTTTACCAAGTGATCTAACATTTTGGTTATAAACTGATAGATAGGTGCTATTTTGGAGTTTGTTTTTAGCCTGGTGTGCTGTGAAATACTTGCAATAATGATGATCAATGTGCTGGTTGGTATAGATATGAGACAGAAGATTTTGATCAGGATCAATATCAGTGTGCATAGAGATGCAGAGGGATCACGATACAAGATACACGATAAAGCAAAACACAAGAATAAGAGCAGATACAATAAAATAGTAACAATTTAGAAGTAAAATAAAGATCCAATAGATATCCAGGGAGGACACAGAAGTTACATAAAATAAAACACAAAAAATCAGTAGAGACTGACAATATAAATGTAAAATAAAAAATAATAAGAAAAATAATAATCATAAAAAAAAAAAATGATAGTTTAGTTTGATTGTTTAGTTCCTAGGATGATGATTCTGATGATGATCCTAGGATCAGTTCAGTTCCTAGGATGATGATTCAACATGATTGTTTAGTTCCTAGGATACTAGAGATAGTTTTCCAAGTGCTTTTCATGTTGCCTTTTGCTTCATTGAATCTATTCACATAATATGCAAGTTTTGCCTTTCTTATGATACTGGTAAGCATTGATGAGTACCTTTTAGCTACTTCCTTTGAAACTAGGCCAATCCTAACTTTCTTTTCATATTCATGTTTCTTGTTGATTGAGTTGAGAATGCCACTTGTGAGCCATGGATGATAAAATATCCTTGTCTTGATAAAAAGGAGTTCCCTGTTGGGTTATTTGTGGACCTGCGTAAAGCTTTTGATACTGTCAACCACCAAAACCTTCTTCTTAAATTACATCATTATGGAGTCAGAGGACACTCCCTACAATACCTCAAATCCTACCTTACTGACAGGCTCCAATATGTTTCTGTGAATAATACAATTTCTCCCACCCTACCCATCAACATTGGTGTTCCACAGGGCAGCATACTTGGCCCTCTCCTCTTTCTCATCTACATTAATGACCTTCCAAATGCCTCCCAACACCTCAAACCAATTCTATTTGCTGACGACACAACTTTCATTTACTCCAGTCCTGACCCCCTTGCTCTAAATGCCACAGTAAATACTGAGCTAAATAAAGTCCATCTTTGGCTAACTGCCAACAAACTCACCCTTAACATTGACAAAACTTTCTATATTCTGTTTGGCAATAAATCCTCTAGTCAAATTAATCTCAAAATAAACAATACCCAAATTTGTAACAAATTAGATGGCAAATTCCTTGGCATTCTCATTGACCACAAGCTGAATTTCCAGGGACACATTCTAAATATATAAAAAAAAGTTTCAAAAACTGTGGGCATTCTTTCTAAGATCAGATATTATGTACCACGCCCTGCCCTGGTGACTCTCTATTACTCCCTTATCTATCCATATCTCAACTATGGTATTTGTGCTTGGGGTTCTACTACCCAAAATCACTTACGTCCTCTAATTACCCAACACAAAGCTGCTATTAGGACAATATCCAACTCTGGCCCCAGACATCACTCGGTACCCCTACTCAAATCTCTGAATATGTTAGACATTAAGTCACTGCACATTCTCTCATGTGTATTAAACATATGGCTCTCTTAGGCTCTCTTCAGATCTCGGTTACTAACTTTAAACCAGCAGAAACCTCTAAGAAGCAAGAAGAGATGCTACAAAAGTTAGAGAACCATTTTAACTCCCTACAACAGCAACACACTGCAACCCAAGACGAATCAGACCAGCTTAAGCTCCTTGATTCTGTCATCATCTCATCACAGGATTTTCCCCATGAAACTGACAGAGAAGACTGTACTGCCATCGTGATCCAGGAATTGCGTACTAAGTTGAATTATTCAATTGAAGCAAGAGACATTAAGTCAGCTTATAGAGTGGGTGCCAAATCATCTGGTACAAACAACAGAAAGATAAGGGTGAAGTTAGATAGCTGCTCCCGCAAGTCAGACCTTATCAGTACTGCAGTCGCTATGAAATCCAAGGTTTATGTGAACGAATGTCTTACCAGATTCAGACAAAATCTCTTATTTAAACTACGTGGAATTTGCAATAGATCCACTGCTATTAAACATTGTTTTGTGCGCGATGGTAAAATAATAGCTAGGAAGACTGACTCTGGAAAAACTTATGTCATAACCACTGAAGCACACCTCACTTCTTTCCTGGATGACTGTGGGATATCAGCTGAATAACCAGAACATAATTTGTAGTCTCACATACAACCAAAGTGTACTTAAGCTCTGCCTTTCCTTTCCAAAGGTGTTTATTTTTATTTTTATTTTTTTATTTTTTTTTGTTTGTCATCTTTGCCTGTTTTATACTCTTAATTATTTGTTCTTAGTTAATCCCCTTGTCACTAAACCAAGGGCTTTTTATTACCCTGTTAATTAACCATTACTATGCTAATTATCTTCAAGATCATTTTTTTTTTTTATGATTATCATTTTTCTTATTATTTTTTATTTTACATTTATATTGTCAGTCTCTACTGATTTTTTGTTTTTTTTATTTTATGTAACTTCTGTGTCCTCCCTAGCTAGCTATTGGATCTTTATTTTACTTCTAAATTGTTACTATTTTATTGTATTTGCTTTTATTCTTGTGTTTTGCTTTATCGTGTATCTTGTATCGTGATCCCTCTGCATCCTATGCACACTGATATTGATCCTGATCAAAATCTTCTGTCTCATATCTACACCAACCAGCACATTGATCATCATTATTGCAAGTATTTCACAGCACACCAGGCTAAACACAAACTTCAAAATAGCACCTGTCTATCAGTTTATAACCAAAATGTTAGATCACTTGGTAAACATTTTGACGATTTAAATGCATTACTCACAGCAATAGGTACTAACCTATCGTTCATTATTTTAACAGAAACTTGGCTAAATAAAGACTATACCCAACTCTACAACTTAGCTGGTTATAAAGCCATTCATAACTGTAGGCCTAATAAAAAAGGTGGTGGCACAGCTATATATTACCGAGATACATTTATCTGCAACAGTGTTATTAGTGACAGAGATGACTACTGTGAATATACTTTTGCTCAGTTTTCAATTAAATCCCTTAAATCTTCTTTGACTATTGGAGCCATCTATAGATTTCCCAATACTAACATAGCTTCTTTCTCAGACAACCTAAGGAATCTTATTATAAACAACAATCTCAACAAAAACCACTTCATTCTGGGAGGAGATTTTAATATTGACCTGGGTCAACAAAATTGCTCTCAAGTTAACTATTTCCTTAACAGCATGAACTCCTATATGCTAATCCCCACAATCACCAAACCTACCCGAGTCACCCAAACATCAGCCACTACCTTGGACCACATATGGACAAACATAACAGCTCCCCTTGTATCTGGTATAATCTACGACAGAACAACTGACCACTATCCTACCTTTCTCATAGCGAACATGGACATAACACCACCAAAAAGCAAGAAACTTTCATTTAGGCTACACAGTGAATCAGCTTTAGACAATCTTACAGAGGCACTTTACAATATTAACTGGGATTCTGAATTCAATAATACCCATGATATAAATTCATTAGCTAACCTCTTCATCTCCAAAACTCTAAGCCTCTACAACATTCATTGTCCCCTCCTTACCAAGCAAGTAACTGACAAAAGATTAAACAATCCATGGCTCACAAGTGGCATTCTCAACTCAATCAACAAGAAACATGAATATGAAAAGAAAGTTAGGATTGGCCTAGTTTCAAAGGAAGTAGCTAAAAGGTACTCATCAATGCTTACCAGTATCATAAGAAAGGCAAAACTTGCATATTATGTGAATAGATTCAATGAAGCAAAAGGCAACATGAAAAGCACTTGGAAAACTATCTCTAGTATCCTAGGAACTAAACAACACTCACATAACCAAATAAAACTCTACAAGGATGGGGGTATACCGTCAACTGACTTAGAAATGGCAAATGAATTTAACAGTTTCTTTTCATCGGTTGGTGCTAATCTTGCCAGTAAAATCCCACACACTCAGACACATATTAACACATATCTCTCAGGCAGCTATCCAAACTCTATTCTCCTTTCACCAATCAGCCCGGCAGATATTGTGTCCATCATACATTCTCTAAAAACCAAGGCAGGGAACACCAGTGAAATTCCGTCCATTGTGTACAAGAGAGCCTCCCATGCCCTTGCCCCACCCATAGCACTACTGTTCAACAAATCTATAGAGTATCACACCTTCCCTGATATCCTCAAAAAAGCAAGAGTAACGCCAGTCCATAAAGGAGGCAATCCGGCGGACATAAACAATTATAGACCAATATCAAATCTACCCATTCTATCAAAAATATTTGAAAAAATTATTTACAAACAGCTCTATTCCTACCTCGTAAAATTCGACATACTCAGCCCCTGCCAGTTTGGCTTCCGGTCCCAAAAGAGCACCAATGATGCAATCATTAGTCTCCTTGACATTATCTACTCAGCCCTTGACAAAAATGAGTTTCCGATTGGACTCTTCATTGACCTAAGAAAAGCCTTTGATACTGTTAATCACAACTACCTCTTACTTAAACTCCAGCATTATGGAATCCGAGGCCTTGCCCTTGACTACATCCGATCCTATCTTAGTGACAGACACCAATATGTAACCATCAATGATACAACTTCTTCCACTCTACCAATTACCGTTGGAGTGCCACAGGGCAGCATCTTAGGACCTCTTCTATTTCTTATATATATAAACGATCTGCCTAATGTCTCTAATATTCTCAAACCTATATTGTTTGCTGACGATACTACCCTTATCTACTCAAACCTCAACCCACATACACTAAATAATGTTGTGAATAATGAATTAAAAAAAGTCCACTTATGGATGTCAACGAACAAACTAACATTAAACATCGAAAAGACTTACTACATCTTATTTGGAAGCAAATCATCAAATGCAATTCAGCTACAGATAGACAACATTAACATCAGTAATAAAAATGATGGCAAGTTTCTTGGCCTATTCCTAGACAAGAGACTCAACTTCAGCACCCACATTCAACACATAACTAAGAAAGTCTCTAAGACAGTTGATATACTCTCCAAAATCAGATATTATGTTCCTAACTCTGCTCTCCTCTCACTATATTATGCACTAATCTACCCCTATCTTAATTATGGTATCTGTGCATGGGGGTCTACCACTGCAAACCACCTTAAGCCCATCATCACACAGCAAAAATCTGCTATCAGAATAATAACTAACTCTGCTTTCAGACAACACTCAGCTCCCTTGTTTAAATCCCTAAACTTGCTAAATATTAACTCCCTCCACACATTCTCTTGTGTCAACTACATTTACAAAACCCTGTTCTTAAATGCAAACCATGCTCTGAAACTCTCCCTGGACAGATGTAATAGGACCCATTATCACCACACCAGAAATAAATATCTCTTTGATATCCCCAGGGTCAAACTTAATCTGTGTAAACACTCTATGCAAATTAAGGGACCTAGTCTATGGAACTCACTCCCTAGTGAATTGAAAAACTGTAAAACTTTTGCCTTATTTAAAAGCAAAACCAAAAAGTACCTAACTTCATCTATTTAGTTTCCTACACTGAGCTTTAAATTTGCTCTGTACCTAGTGTTACCCAATCTCCTAATTTTTATGTAATATCAAACAACCTTATCATTGTGTTCATTGCTGTCTTCTTTTATGTGCTAGCCATATGCTGTATTGTGACTACCAATTTTTGTCAACTACCATTCAAGCTGTCATTGCAATCAATCATATATTGTTTCTGCTGTATTGTGCCTACCAATTTGTTGTCAACTACCATTTTATGCTGTCATTGCAATCAATCATAGCTACCTATGTGCTTTAATATACTGTACCTATAATTTTCTCTCATCTTTTTTTTTCATTCCATGTAATCTGTTTTCATTTTTTTGTCTATAAACTTTGCAAGTATTTACCTCCTTAAAATTTTCTTAGATTAAGGACCTGCCCGAAACGCTGCGCGTGCTAGTGGCTTTACAAGACTGTAATTACCATATTTGTATCCTCACATTCCTTATGTACATTCTTGTATATGCATAAATAAATATATAAAACGCTAAACTATAATGCCAATCCTGATCTCAAAAGCTTCATAGAAGGTTGTAACAGAACCCATGAGCACCACACCAGAAATAAATACAGTTTTGATATTCCTAGAGTACGACTTAATCAAACTAGAAATGCTCTACAAATTAAGGGGCCCAGAATGTGGAATGACCTTCCCAACCATGTTAAAGACTGTACCTCTCTCAACCAGTTTAAGATAAAAACTAAACACTACCTAATAAATTCCCTGTAACCTACCTCACTCCTCTATTGTCAACCCATGTCTGTTATTTTCTTTTTTTTAATCAACACTGTTTGTCAACCTATTGTATTTGTGCTGCTTTTTCAGTCATGTTCCCCTTTTTTTTATCTTTATTTGTTTTTGTTCTAAACACTTTTTATTCTTTATGCTCAATTAGTATTAAGTTCTAGATATTAATGTTTTTCTTGCCCGAAACGCATTGCGTAATAGTGGCTTTAGGCATTGTATGTACTAGCTCTATCTATATATCAATCCATTAATGTATCATCACTTGTATGTATATACCTTACCTGAATAAACATATTTATTTATTTATTTATTTATTTATTTATTTATTTATTTATTTATTTATTTATTTATTAAGGGGTAAGGGTAGTTAGAAGACAGAGTATCAAATATGGGAGAGCTAAAAGGCCCGGCCCCCAAAATAAACTATCCACAGTAGTAATATCTTGCTACTAGACCATATATGTTAGTCTAAGGGTTGATCAATGCACTCCCACACAGGAAGAAGAGATACTCTGTAATTCATGTACTTATTTATTAACCCCTTAACAACCCCCCATATACACTCACACCAATAACAATAATAATAATAACTTTACCACCCTATCTTACGTTAAAAGCCTTGGTCCACATAGACAGGATACAAGGTTTACACTGAGAACAAGCTAGGGTAAAGTACTACTGGATAAGCTCTGAAGCTGGATGCAGCTTAGGGTAGGGAAACCACGTGGGACCCTAATACAAAACACAACACTTAGGGGTACCCAAAACACTGGCAAATACTACCCCCAGGTCTCACCAATCGTTACTACCAGAGTAGGTACACTTAATAATGCCCGTACTTAACTTAAGGGTACAGGAACTTCAGGTAAGGGAAATAAGTAAGAGGAGAAGGGAGAAGAGTAGGGGTGCAGCCACAGAGTAGGTCTCGTGCCCACGGACGCCAGCCAGAGAAGAAGGCTCCTAGCGACCAGCTAGGCCTCCCTCATGTCGTGGTGCCGGAAGGAGCCTAATTGATCGTGCAGCTAAGCACATTAAAGATCTTCCCCTATGCAACGTATTGTTACTTTACAAACGATTAGAAAGTATTAGTAAGCAAAGTTGGTGCCTATGTTATTATTTATTAATCAACCCCCAGCTCAGTCTTTAAATGCTCTTTGAGAAACAAGAATAGTCTTACGTCTGGCAGGGAAGATACAAACAATTGCCGCTCATGATGCACTCAACTGTACTACCAGAAAGTTTAATAGCTCAATTTTGACCTCTGGTTTCCACTGGAGAACCCAGGGTCGTAACAAGGTACAACATATATATATATATATATATATATATATATATATATATATATATATATATATATATATATATATATATATATATATATATATATATATATTATTAAATATGACCGAAAAAGTAAGATTAATAATTCTAACACGAATTTTCTCAATCTTTCGTACATTGCGCTTCACTGATGGAGGTAAATCAAAAATCACTTCTCCAAAATTCATTTTTATTATATAGGGTAAGGCAGGTCCTAGTCAATAACGGCTTCTCCAATGGTTTCATCGAAGACATCATAAGAAGGAAAGTGAAAAGCCATGCAACCTCCGAAGAGACAACTAACACAACACCTATACCCCCTATTAGACTATTTTACAGGAACTTCTTTTCCACAGCTCATAAAACAGAGGAAAGGGTCCTGAAAGATATTGTTAATAGAAACGTTATCCCTACAGACAAAAATCAGAGGATACAACTGACGATTTACTATAAAACCAGAAAAACGGCCAGCCTACTCATGAGAAACTCTCCAGACACGAAACAGAACGCTTTAAAAGAGACTAACGTCGTCTATGCCTTCAAATGCCCACTTGGGGACTGTAAGCTCCAAAAAACCCAGTATATAGGCAAGACAACAACATCTCTTTCTAGGCGTTTAACGATGCATAAACAACAGGGCTCCATTAAGGAACATATAATCTCTTCCCATAACCAAACCATCACCAGAGAAATCCTAGTAAACAACACAGAAATCATCGATAGATACAGCGATAGCAGGCGGCTTGACGTTTGCGAGGCACTACACATCAAGAAGTCAACACCAGCAATCAACAGCCAATTATTGCACAACTATATTCTACCCACCTCAAGACTCCGCTCCAATATAGAAGCATCAAGAAATATGGACCAATAGGCTTTCTACAAGCACTTCTATTCAATACCCATTGTTTCTGTTCTGTCTTGTGTTGATACTTTTAATACCCTATTAATATCCCCTAGTGTTCTGTCTTGTGTTAATGCCACATCATCCTTCCCACCTCACTCAAATGTAATGCCACATCATCCTTCCCACCTCACTCAAATGTAATGCCACATCACCCTTCCCACCTCACTCAAATGTAGATATAAAATCAGGGAAACGCAAGTTCTAATCAGTTGTGTATTTGTGAAGTATTTGAAAATGTAATAAGTTTTACGAAACGCGCCCGTGTCGCGTCAGACTAGAAATAAAAATGAATTTTGGAGAAGTGATTTTTGATTTACCTCCATCAGTGAAGCGCAATGTACGAAAGATTGAGAAAATTCGTGTTAGAATTATTAATCTTACTTTTTCGGTCATATTTAATAATATATGTCTACAGGAAAGACTGCTACCAAAATATACTAATATATATATATATATATATATGTCGTACCTAGTAGCCAGAATGCACTTCTCAGCCTACTATGCAAGGCCCGATTTGCCTAATAAGCCAAGTTTTCATGATTTAATTGTTTTTCGACTACCTAACCTACCTAACCTAACCTAACCTAACTTTTTTGGCTACCTAACCTAACCTAACCTATAAAGATAGGTTAGGTTAGGTTAGGTAGGGTTGGTTAGGTTCGGTC